>NW_026780348.1:0-40403 GCF_030144855.1 Hypanus sabinus | reverse complement strand
AGGGTATAGAGGCCAGTGTTTATTACTGAGATAGGGAGGGGTGCAGGGGAGGGAGGGGGTTACAGAGACAGGGAAGGGTATAGGGGCCAGAGTTTATTACTGAGATAGGGAGGGGTGTAGGGGAGGGAGGGGGTTACAGAGACAGGGAAGGGTATAGGCGCCAGAGTTTATTACTGAGATAGGGAGGGGTGCAGGGGAGGGAGGGGGTTACAGAGACAGGGAAGGGTATAGGGGCCAGAGTTTATTACTGAGATAGGGAGGGGTGCAGGGGAGGGAGGGGGTTACAGAGACAGGGGAGAGTAATAGGGGCCAGTGTTTATTACTGAGATAGGGAGGGGTGTAGGGGAGGGAGGGGGTTACAGAGACAGGGAAGGGTATAGGGGCCAGAGTTTTTTACTGAGATAGGGAGGGGTGTAGGGAGGGAGGGTGTTACAGAGACAGGGAAGGGTATAGGGGCCAGAGTTTATTACTGAGATAGGGAGGGGTGTAGGGGAGGGAGGGGGTTACAGAGACAGGGAAGGGTATAGGGACCAGAGTTTATTACTGAGATAGGGAGGGGTGCAGGGGAGGGAGGGGGTTACAGAGACAGGGAAGGGTATAGGGGCCAGAGTTTATTACTGAGATAGGGAGGGTGTAGGGGAGGGAGGGGGTTACAGAGACAGGGAAGGGTATAGGGGCCAGAGTTTATTACTGAGATAGGGAGGGGTGTAGGGAGGGAGGGGGTTACAGAGACAGGAAGGGTATAGGGGCCAGTGTTTATTACTGAGATAGGGAGGGGTGTAGGGGAGGGAGGGGGTTACAGAGACAGGGAAGGGTATAGGGGCCAGAGTTTATTACTGAGATAGGGAGGGGTGTAGGGGAGGGAGGGGGTTACAGAGACAGGGAAGGGTATAGGGGCCAGAGTTTATTACTGAGATAGGGAGGGGTGTAGGGGAGGGAGGGGGTTACAGAGACAGGGAAGGGTATAGGGGCCAGAGTTTATTACTGAGATAGGGAGGGGTGTAGGGGATGGAGGGGGTTACAGAGACAGGGAAGGGTATAGGGGCCAGAGTTTATTACTGAGATAGGGAGGGGTGTAGGGGAGGGAGGGGGTTACAGAGACAGGGAAGGGTATAGGGGCCAGAGTTTATTACTGAGATAGGGAGGGGTGTAGGGGAGGGAGGGGGTTACAGAGACAGGGAAGGGTATAGGGGCCAGAGTTTATTACTGAGATAGGGAGGGGTGTAGGGGAGGGAGGGGGTTACAGAGACAGGGAAGGGTATAGAGGCCAGAGTTTATTACTGAGATAGGGAGGGGTGCAGGGGAGGGAGGGGGTTACAGAGACAGGGAAGGGTACAGAGGCCAGAGTGTATTACTGAGATAGGGAGGGGTGTAGGGATGGAGGGGGTTACAGAGACAGGGAAGGGTATAGGGGCCAGAGTTTATTACTGAGATAGGGAGGGGTGTAGGGGAGGGAGGGGGTTACAGAGACAGGGAAGGGTATAGGGGCCAGTGTTTATTACTGAGATAGGGAGGGGTGTAGGGGAGGGAGGGTGTTACAGAGACAGGGAAGGGTATAGGGGCCAGAGTTTATTACTGAGATAGGGAGGGGTGTAGGGGAGGGAGGGGGTTACAGAGACAGGGAAGGGTATAGGGGCCAGAGTTTATTACTGAGATAGGGAGGGGTGCAGGGGAGGGAGGGGGTTACAGAGACAGGGAAGGGTATAGGGGCCAGAGTTTATTACTGAGATAGGGAGGGGTGTAGGGGAGGGAGGGGGTTACAGAGACAGGGAAGGGTATAGGGGCCAGAGTTTATTACTGAGATAGGGAGGGGTGTAGGGGAGGGAGGGGGTTACAGAGACAGGGAAGGGTATAGGGGCCAGAGTTTATTACTGAGATAGGGAGGGGTGCAGGGAGGGAGGGGGTTACAGAGACAGGGAAGGGTATAGGGGCCAGAGTTTATTACTGAGATAGGGAGGGGTGTAGGGGAGGGAGGGGTTACAGAGACAGGGAAGGGTATAGGGGCCAGAGTTTATTACTGAGATAGGGAGGGGTGTAGGGGAGGGAGGGGGTTACAGAGACAGGGAAGGTATAGGGGCCAGAGTTTATTACTGAGATAGGGAGGGTGCAGGGGAGGGAGGGGGTTACAGAGACAGGGAAGGGTATAGGGGCCAGAGTTTATTACTGAGATAGGGAGGGGGTGCAGGGAGGGAGGGGGTTACAGAGACAGGGAAGGGTATAGGGGCCAGAGTTTATAACTGAGATAGGGAGGGGTGTAGGGGAGGGAGGGGGTTACAGAGACAGGGAAGGGTATAGGGGCCAGAGTTTATTACTGAGATAGGGAGGGGTGCAGGGGAGGGAGGGGCTTACAGAGACAGGGAAGGGTATAGGGGCCAGAGTTTATTACTGAGATAGGGAGGGGTGTAGGGGAGGGAGGGGGTTACAGAGACAGGGAAGGTATCGGGGCCAGTGTTTATTACTGAGATAGGGAGGGGTGTAGGGGAGGGAGGGGTTACAGAGACAGGGAAGGGTATAGGGGCCAGAGTTTATTACTGAGATAGGTAGGGGTGTAGGGGAGGGAGTGTGTTACAGAGACAGGGAAGGGTATAGGGGCCAGAGTTTATTACTGAGATAGGGAGGGGTGTAGGGGAGGGAGGGGGTTACAGAGAAAGGGAAGGGTATAGGGGCCATAGTTTATTACTGAGATAGGGAGGGGTGTAGGGGAGGGAGGGGGTTACAGAGACAGGGAAGGGTATAGGGGCCAGAGTTTATTACTGAGATAGGGAGGGGTGTAGGGGAGGGAGGGGGTTACAGAGACAGGGAAGGGTATAGGGGCCAGAGATTATTACTGAGATAGGGAGGGGTGCAGGGGAGGGAGGGGGTTACAGAGACAGGGAAGGGTACAGGGGCCAGAGTTTATTACTGAGATAGGGAGGGGTGTAGGGGATGGAGGGGGTTACAGAGACAGGGAAGGGTATAGGGGCCAGAGTTTATTACTGAGATAGGGATGGGTGTAGGGGAGGGAGGGGGTTACAGAGACAGGGAAGGGTATAAGGGCCAGAGTTTATTACTGAGATAGGGAGGGGTGCAGGGGAGGGAGGGGGTTATAGAGACAGGGAAGGGTATAGGGGCCAGAGTTTATTACTGAGATAGGGAGGGGTGTAGGGGAGGGAGGGGGTTACAGAGACAGGGAAGGGTATAGGGGCCAGAGTTTATTACTGAGATAGGGAGGTGTGTAGGGGAGGGAGGGGGTTACAGAGACAGGGAAGGGTATAGGGGCCAGAGTTATTACTGAGATAGGGAGGGGTGTAGGAGAGGGAGGGGGTTACAGAGACAGGGAAGGGTATAGGGGCCAGAGTTTATTACTGAGATAGGGAGGGGTGTAGGGGAGGGAGGGGGTTACAGAGACAGGGAAGGGTATAGGGGCCAGAGTTTATTACTGAGGATAGGGAGGGGTGTAGGGGAGGGAGGGGGTTACAGAGACAGGGAAGGGTATAGGGGCCAGAGTTTATTACTGAGATAGGGAGGGGTGAAGGGAGGGAGGGGGTTACAGAGACAGGGAAGGGTATAGGGGCCAGAGTTTATTACTGAGATAGGGAGGGGTGTAGGGGAGGGAGGGGGTTACAGAGACAGGGAAGGGTATAGGGGCCAGAGATAATTACTGAGATAGGGAGGGGTGCAGGGGAGGGAGGGGGTTACAGAGACAGGGAAGGGTATAGGGCCAGAGTTTATTACTGAGATAGGGAGGGGTGTAGGGGAGGGAGGGGGTTACAGAGACAGGGAAGGGTATAGGGGCCAGAGTTTATTACTGAGATAGGGAGGGGTGTAGGGGAGGGAGGTGGTTACAGAGACAGGGAAGGGTATAGGGGCCAGAGTTTATTACTGAGATAGGGAGGGGTGTAGGGGAGGGAGGGGGTTACAGAGACAGGGAAGGGTATAGGGGCCAGAGTTTATTACTGAGATAGGGAGGGGTGCAGGGGAGGGAGGGGGTTACAGAGACAGGGAAGGGTACAGGGGCCAGAGTTTATTACTGAGATAGGGAGGGGTGCAGGGAGGGAGGGGGTTACAGAGACAGGGAAGGGTATAGGGGCCAGAGTTTATTACTGAGATAGGGAGGGGTGCAGGGGAGGAGGGGGTTACAGAGACAGGGAAGGTATAGGGGCCAGAGTTTATTACTGAGATAGGGAGGGGTGCAGGGGAGGGAGGGGTTACAGAGACAGGGAAGGGTATAGGGGCCAGAGTTTATTACTGAGATAGGGAGGGGTGTAGGGGAGGGAGGGGGTTACAGAGACAGGGAAGGGTATAGGGGCCAGAGTTTATTACTGAGATAGGGAGGGGTGCAGGGGAGGGAGGGGGTTACAGAGACAGGGATGGGTACAGGGGCCACAGTTTATTACTGAGATAGGGAGGGGTGTAGGGGAGGGAGGGGGTTACAGAGACAGGGAATGGTATAGGGGCCAGAGTTTATTACTGAGATAGGGAGGGGTGTAGGGGAGGGAGGGAGTTACAGAGACAGGGAAGGGTATAGTGGCCAGAGTTTATTACTGAGATAGGGAGGGGTGAAGGGGAGGGAGGGGGTTACAGAGACAGGGAAGGGTACAGGGGCCAGAGTTTATTACTGAGATAGGGAGGGGTGTAGGGGATGGAGGGGGTTACAGAGACAGGGAAGGGTATAGGGGCCAGAGTTTATTACTGAGATAGGGAGGGGTGTAGGGGAGGGAGGGGGTTACAGAGACTGGAAGGGTATAGGGGCCAGTGTTTATTACTGAGATAGGGAGGGGTGTAGGGGAGGGAGGGGTTACAGAGACAGGGAAGGGTATAGGGGCCAGTGTTTATTACTGAGATAGGAGGGGTGTAGGGGAGGGAGGGTGTTACAGAGACAGGGAAGGGTATAGGGGCCAGAGTTTATTACTGAGATAGGGAGGGGTGCAGGGGAGGGAGGGGGTTACAGAGACAGGGAAGGGTATAGGGGCCAGAGTTTATTACTGAGATAGGGAGGGGTGTAGGGGAGGGAGGGGGTTACAGAGACAGGGAAGTGTATAGGGGCCAGAGTTTATTACTGAGATAGGGAGGGGTGCAGGGGAGGAGGGGTTACAGAGACAGGGGAGGGTATAGGGGCCAGTGTTTATTACTGAGATAGGGAGGGGTGTAGGGGAGGGAGGGGGTTACAGAGACAGGGAAGGGTATAGGGGCCAGAGTTTTTTACTGAGATAGGGAGGGGTGTAGGGGAGGGAGGGGGTTACAGTGACAGGGAAGGGTATAGGGGCCAGAGTTTATTACTGAGATAGGGAGGGGTGTAGGGGAGGGAGGGGGTTACAGAGACAGGGAAGGGTATAGGGGCCAGAGTTTATTACTGAGATAGGGAGGGGTGTAGGGAGGGAGGGGGTTACAGAGACAGGGAAGGGTATAGGGGCCAGAGTTTATTACTGAGATAGGGAGGGGTGTAGGGGAGGGAGGGGGTTACAGAGACAGGGAAGGGTATAGGGGCCAGAGTTTATTACTGAGATAGGGAGGGGTGTAGGGGAGGGAGGGGGTTACAGAGACAGGGAAGGGTATAGGGGCAAGAGTTTATTACTGAGATAGGGAGGGTGTGTAGGGGAGGGAGGGGGTTACAGAGACAGGGAAGGGTATAGGGGCCAGAGTTTATTACTGAGATAGGGAGGGGTGTAGGGGAGGGAGGGGGTTACAGAGACAGGGAAGGGTATAGGGGCCAGAGTTTATTACTGAGATAGGGAGGGGTGTAGGGGAGGGAGGGGGTTACAGAGACAGGGAAGGGTATAGGGGCAGAGTTTATTACTGAGATAGGGAGGGGTGTAGGGGAGGGAGGGGGTTACAGAGACAGGGAAGGGTATAGGGGCCAGAGTTTATTACTGAGATACGGAGGGGTGCAGGAGAGGGAGGGGGTTACAGAGACAGGGAAGGGTATAGGGGCCAGAGTTTATACTGAGATAGGGAGGGTGTAGGGGAGGGAGGGGTTTACAGAGACAGGGAAGGGTATAGGGGCCAGAGTTTATTACTGAGATATAGAGGGGTGTAGGGGAGGGAGGGGGTTACAGAGACAGGGAAGGGTATAGGGGCCAGTGTTTATTACTGAGATAGGGAGGGGTGGAGGGGAGGGAGGGTGTTACAGAGAAAGGGAAGGGTATAGTGGCCAGAGTTTATTACTGAGATAGGGAGTTGTGTAGGGGAGGGAGGGGGTTACAGAGACAGGGAAGGGTATAGGGGCCAGAGTTTATTACTGAGACAGGGAGGGGTGCAGGGGAGGGAGGGGGTTACAGAGACAGCGAAGGGTATAGGGGCCAGAGTTTATTACTGAGATAGGGAGGGGTGTAGGGTAGGAGGGGGTTACAGAGACAGGTAAGTGTATAGGGGCCAGAGTTTATTACTGAGATAGGGAGGGGTGCAGGGGAGGGAGGGGTTTACAGAGACAGGGTAGGGTATAGGGGCCTGTGTTTATTACTGAGATAGGGAGGGGTGTAGGGGAGGGAGGGGGTTACAGAGACAGGGAAGGGGTACAGGGGCCAGTGTTTATTACTGAGATAGGGAGGGGTGTAGGGGAGGGAGGGGGTTACAGAGACAGGGAAGGGTATAGGGCCAGAGTTTATTCCTGAGATAGGGAGGGGTGTAGGGGAGGGAGGGGGTTACAGAGACAGGGAAGGGTATAGGGGCCAGAGTTTATTAGTGAGATAGGGAGGGGTGTAGGGGAGGAAGGGGGTTACAGAGACAGGGAAGGGTATAGTGGCCAGAGTTTATTTCTGAGATAGGGAGGTGTGTAGGGAGGGAGGGGGTTACAGAGACAGGGAAGGGTATAGGGGCCAGTTTATTACTGAGATAGGGAGGGGTGTAGGGGAGGGAGGGGGTTACAGAGACAGGGAAGGTATAGGGGCCAGAGTTTATTACTGAGATAGGGAGGGGTGCAGGGGAGGGAGGGGGTTACAGAGACAGGGAAGGGTATAGGGGCCAGAGTTTATTACTGAGATAGGGAGGGGTGTAGGGGAGGGAGGGGGTTACAGAGACAGGGAAGTGTATAGGGGCCAGAGTTTATTACTGAGAAAGGGAGGGGTGTAGGGGAGGGAGGGGGTTACAGAGACAGGGAAGGGTATAGGGGCCAGAGTTTATACTGAGATAGGGAGGGGTGTAGGGGAGGGAGGGGGTTACAGAGACAGGGAAGGGTATAGGGGCCAGAGTTTATTACTGAGATAGGGAGGGGTGTAGGGGAGGGAGGGGTTACAGAGACAGGGAAGGGTATAGGGGCCAGAGTTTATTACTGAGATAGGAGGGGTGTAGGGGAGGGAGGGGGGTTACAGAGACAGGGAAGGGTATAGGGCCAGAGTTTATTACTGAGATAGGGAGGGGTGTAGGGGAGGGAGGGGGTTACAGAGACAGGGAAGGGTATAGGGGCAAGAGTTTATTACTGAGATAGGAAGGGGTGTAGGGGAGGGAGGGGGTTACAGAGACAGGGAAGGGTATAGGGGCCAGAGTTTATTACTGAGATAGGGAGGGGTGTAGGGGAGGGAGGGGGTTACAGAGACAGGGAAGGGTATAGGGGCCAGAGTTTATTACTGAGATAGGGAGGGGTGTAGGGGAGGGAGGGGGTTACAGAGACAGGGAAGGGTATAGGGGCCAGAGTTTATTACTGAGATAGGGAGGGGTGTAGGGGAGGGAGGGGTTACAGAGACAGGGAAGGGTATAGGGGCCAGAGTTTATTACTGAGATACGGAGGGGTGCAGGAGAGGGAGGGGGTTACAGAGACAGGGAAGGGTATAGGGGCCAGAGTTTATTACTGAGATAGGGAGGGGTGTAGGGGAGGGAGGGGTTTACAGAGACAGGGAGGGGTATAGGGGCCAGAGTTTATTACTGAGATATAGAGGGGTGTAGGGAGGGAGGGGGTTACAGAGACAGGGAAGGGTATAGGGGCCAGTGTTTATTACTGAGATAGGGAGGGGTGGAGGGGAGGGAGGGTGTTACAGAGAAAGGGAAGGGTATAGTGGCCAGAGTTTATTACTGAGATAGGGAGTGGTGTAGGGGAGGAGGGGGTTACAGAGACAGGGAAGGGTATAGGGGCCAGAGTTTTATTACTGAGACAGGGAGGGGTGCAGGGGAGGGAGGGGGTTACAGAGACAGCGAAGGGTATAGGGGCCAGAGTTTATTACTGAGATAGGGAGGGGTGTAGGGTAGGGAGGGGGTTACAGAGACAGGTAAGTGTATAGGGGCCAGAGTTTATTACTGAGATAGGGAGGGGGTGCAGGGGAGGAGGGGGGTTACAGAGACAGGGTAGGGTATAGGGGCCTGTGTTTATTACTGAGATAGGGAGGGGTGTAGGGGAGGGAGGGGGTTACAGAGACAGGGAAGGGTACAGGGGCCAGTGTTTATTACTGAGATAGGGAGGGGTGTAGGGGAGGGAGGGGGGTTACAGAGACAGGGAAGGGTATAGGGGCCAGAGTTTATTCCTGAGATAGGGAGGGGGTGTAGGGGAGGGAGGGGGTTACAGAGACAGGGAAGGGTATAGGGGCCAGAGTTTATTAGTGAGATAGGGAGGGGTGTAGGGGGAGGAAGGGGGTTACAGAGACAGGGAAGGGTATAGTGGCCAGAGTTTATTTCTGAGATAGGGAGGTGTGTAGGGGAGGGAGGGGGTTACAGAGACAGGGAAGGGTATAGGGGCCAGTTTATTACTGAGATAGGGAGGGGTGTAGGGGAGGGAGGGGGTTACAGAGACAGGGAAGGGTATAGGGGCCAGAGTTTATTACTGAGATAGGGAGGGGTGCAGGGGAGGGAGGGGATTACAGAGACAGGGAAGGGTATAGGGGCCAGAGTTTATTACTGAGATAGGGAGGGGTGTAGGGGAGGGAGGGGGTTACAGAGACAGGGAAGTGTATAGGGGCCAGAGTTTATTACTGAGAAAGGGAGGGGTGTAGGGGAGGGAGGGGGTTACAGAGACAGGGAAGGGTATAGGGGCCAGAGATTATTACTGAGATAGGGAGGGGTGTAGGGGAGGGAGGGGTTTACAGAGACAGGGAAGGGTATAGGGGCCAGAGTTTATTACTGAGATAGGGAGGGGTGTAGGGGAGGGAGGGGTTTACAGAGACAGGGAAGGGTATAGGGGCCAGTGTTTATTACTGAGATAGGGAGGGGTGTAGGGGAGGGAGGGTGTTACAGAGAAAGGGAAAGGTATAGGGGCCAGAGTTTATTACTGAGATAGGGAGGGGTGTAGGGGAGGGAGGGGGTTACAGAGACAGGGAAGGGTATAGGGGCCAGAGTTTATTACTGAGACAGGGAGGGGTGCAGGGGAGGGAGAGGGTTACAGAGACAGGGAAGGGTATAGGGGCCAGAGTTTATTACTGAGATAGGGAGGGGTGTAGGGTAGGGAGGGGGTTACAGAGACAGGTAAGTGTATAGGGGCCAGAGTTTATTACTGAGATAGGGAGGGGTGCAGGGGAGGGAGGGGGTTACAGAGACAGGGGAGGGTATAGGGGCCAGTGTTTATTACTGAGATAGGGAGGGGTGTAGGGGAGGGAGGGGGTTACAGAGACAGGGAAGGGTACAGGGGCCAGTGTTTATTACTGAGATAGGGAGGGGTGTAGGGGAGGGAGGGGGTTACAGAGACAGGGAAGGGTATAGGGGCCAGAGTTTATTCCTGAGATAGGGAGGGGTGTAGGGGAGGGAGGGGGTTACAGAGACAGGGAAGGGTATAAGGGCCAGAGTTTATTACTGAGATAGGGAGGGGTGCAGGGGAGGGAGGTGGTTACAGAGACAGGGAAGGGTACAGGGGCCAGAGTTTATTACTGAGATAGGGAGGGGTGTAGGGGAGGGAGGGGGGTTACAGAGACAGGGAAGGGTATAGTGGCCAGAGTTTATTTCTGAGATAGGGAGGTGTGTAGGGGAGGGAGGGGGTTACAGAGACAGGGAAGGGTATAGGGGCCAGTTTATTACTGAGATAGGGAGGGGTGTAGGGAGGGAGGGGGTTACAGAGACAGGGAAGGGTATAGGGGCCAGAGTTTATTACTGAGATAGGGAGGGGTGCAGGGGAGGGAGGGGGTTACAGAGACAGGGAAGGGTATAGGGGCCAGAGTTTATTACTGAGATAGGGAGGGGTGTAGGGGAGGGAGGGGGTTACAGAGACAGGGAAGTGTATAGGGGCCAGAGTTTATTCCTGAGATAGGGAGGGGTGTAGGGGAGGGAGGGGTTACAGAGACAGGGAAGGGTATAGGGGCCAGAGATTATTACTGAGATAGGGAGGGGGTGTAGGGGAGGGAGGGGTTTACAGAGACAGGGAAGGGTATAGGGGCCAGAGTTTATTACTGAGATAGGGAGGGGTGTAGGGGAGGGAGGGGGTTACAGAGACAGGGAAGGGTATAGGGGCCAGTGTTTATTACTGAGATAGGGAGGGGTGTAGGGGAGGGAGGGTGTTACAGAGAAAGGGAAGGGTATAGGGGCCAGAGTTTATTACTGAGATAGGGAGGGGTGTAGGGGAGGGAGGGGGTTACAGAGACAGGGAAGGGTATAGGGGCCAGAGTTTATTACTGAGACAGGGAGGGGTGCAGGGGAGGGAGGGGGTTACAGAGACAGGGAAGGGTATAGGTGCCAGAGTTTATTACTGAGATAGGGAGGGGTGTAGGGTAGGGAGGGGGTTACAGAGACAGGTAAGTGTATAGGGGCCAGAGTTTATTACTGAGATAGGGAGGGGTGCAGGGGAGGGAGGGGGTTACAGAGACAGGGGAGGGTATAGGGGCCAGTGTTTATTACTGAGATAGGGAGGGGTGTAGGGGAGGGAGGGGGTTACAGAGACAGGGAAGGGTACAGGGGCCAGTGTTTATTACTGAGATAGGGAGGGGTGTAGGGGAGGGAGGGGGTTACAGAGACAGGGAAGGGTATAGGTGCCAGAGTTTATTACTGAGATAGGGAGGGGTGTAGGGTAGGGAGGGGGTTACAGAGACAGGTAAGTGTATAGGGGCCAGAGTTTATTACTGAGATAGGGAGGGGTGCAGGGGAGGGAGGGGGTTACAGAGACAGGGGAGGGTATAGGGGCCAGTGTTTATTACTGAGATAGGGAGGGGTGTAGGGGAGGGAGGGGGTTACAGAGACAGGGAAGGGTACAGGGGCCAGTGTTTATTACTGAGATAGGGAGGGGTGTAGGGGAGGGAGGGGGTTACAGAGACAGGGAAGGGTATAGGGGCCAGAGTTTATTACTGAGATAGGGAGGGGTGTAGGGGAGGGAGGGGGTTACAGAGACAGGGAAGGGTATAGGGGCCAGAGTTTATTAGTGAGATAGGGAGGGGTGTAGGGGAGGGAGGGGGTTACAGAGACAGGGAAGGGTATAGGGGCCAGAGTTTATTACTGAGATAGGGAGGTGTGTAGGGGAGGGAGGGGGTTACAGAGACAGGGAAGGGTATAGGGGCCAGAGTTTATTACTGAGACAGGGAGGGGTGCAGGGGAGGGAGGGGGTTACAGAGACAGGGAAGGGTATAGGGGCCAGAGTTTATTACTGAGATAGGGAGGGGTGCAGGGGAGGGAGGGGGTTACAGAGACAGGGAAGGGTATAGGGGCCAGAGTTTATTACTGAGATAGGGAGGGGTGTAGGGGAGGGAGGGGGTTACAGAGACAGGGAAGGGTATAGGGGCCAGAGATTATTACTGAGATAGGGAGGGGTATAGTGGAGGGAGGGGGTTACAGAGACGGTGAAGGGTAACGGGGCCAGAGTTTATTACTGAGATAGGGAGGGTTGCAGGGGAGGGAGGGGGTTACAGAGACGGGGAAGGGTATAGGGGCCAGAGTTTATTACTGAGATAGGGAGGGGTGTAGTGGAGGGAGGGGTTTACAGAGACGGGGAAGGGTATAGGGGCCAGAGTTTATTACTGAGATAGGGAGGGGTGTAGGGGAGGGAGGGGGTTACAGAGACGGGGAAGGGTATAGGGCCCAGAGATTATTACTGAGATAGGGAGGGGTGTAGGGGAGGGAGGGGGTTACAGAGATCGGGAAGGGTATAGGGGCCAGAGTTTATTACTGAGATAGGGAGGGGTGTAGGGGAGGGAGGGGGTTACAGAGACAGGGAAGGGTATAGTGGCCAGAGTTTATACTGAGATAGGGAGGGGTGTTGGGGAAGGAGGGGGTTACAGAGACAGGGAAGGGTATAGGGGCCAGAGTTTATTAGTGAGATAGGGAGGGGTGTAGGGGAGGGAGGGTGTTACAGAGACAGGGAAGGGTATAGGGGCCAGAGTATATTACTGAGATAGGGAGGTGTGTAGGGGAGGGAGGGGGTTACAGAGACAGGGAAGGGTATAGGGGCCAGTTTATTACTGTGATAGGGAGGGGTGTAGGGGAGGGAGGGGGTTACAGAGACAGGGAAGGGTATAGGGGCCAGAGTTTATTACTGAGATAGGGAGGGGTGCAGGGGAGGGGAGGGGGTTACAGAGACAGGTAAGGGTATAGGGGCCAGAGTTTATAACTGAGATAGGGAGGGGTGTAGGGGAGGGAGGGGGTTACAGAGACAGGGAAGGGTATAGGGGCCAGTTTATTACTGAGATAGGGAGGGGTGTAGGGGAGGGAGGGTGTTACAGAGACAGGGAAGGGTGTAGGGGCCAGAGTTTATTACTGAGATAGGGAGGGGTGTAGGGGAGGGAGGGGGTTACAGAGACAGGGAAGGGTATAGGGGCCAGAGTTTATTACTGAGATAGGGAGGGGGTGCAGGGGAGGGAGGGGGTTACAGAGACAGGGAAGGGTATAGGGGCCAGAGTTTATTACTGAGATAGGGAGGGGTGTAGGGGAGGGAGGGGGTTACAGAGACAGGGAAGGGTATAGGGGCAGAGTTTATTACTGAGATAGGGAGGGGAGTAGGGGAGGGAGGGGGTTACAGAGACAGTGAAGGGTATAGGGGCCAGAGTTTATTACTGAGATAGGGAGGGGTGTAGGGGAGGGTGGGGGTTACAGAGACAGGGAAGGGTATAGGGGCAAGAGTTTATTACTGAGATAGGGAGGGGTGCAGGGGAGGGAGGGGGTTACAGAGACAGGGAAGGGTATAGGGGCCAGAGATTATTACTGAGATAGGGAGGGGTATAGGGGAGGGAGGGGGTTACAGAGACGGTGAAGGGTAACGGGGCAAGAGTTTTATTACTGAGATAGGGAGAGTTGCAGGGGAGGGAGGGGGTTACAGAGACGGGGAAGGGTATAGGGGCCAGTGTTTATTACTGAGATAGGGAGGGGTGTAGTGGAGGGAGGGGTTTACAGAGATGGGGAAGGGTATAGGGGCCAGAGTTTATTACTGAGATAGGGTGGGGTGTAGGGGAGGGAGGGGGTTACAGAGACGGGGAAGGGTATAGGGGCCAGAGTTTATTACTGAGATAGGGAGGGGTGTAGGGGAGGGAGGAGGTTACAGAGACAGGGAAGGGTATAGGGGGCCAGAGTTTATTACTGAGATAGGGAGGGGTGTAGGGGAGGGTGGGGGGTTACAGAGACAGGGAAGGGTATAGGGGCCAGAGTTTATTACTGAGATAGGGAGGGGTGTAGGGGAGGGAGGGGGTTACAGAGACAGGGAAGGATATAGGGGCCAGAGTTTATTACTGAGATAGGGAGGGGTGTAGGGGAGGGAGGGGGTTACAGAGACAGGGAAGTGTATAGGGGCAAGAGTTTATTACTGAGATAGGGAGGGGGTGCAGGGGAGGGAGGGGGTTACAGAGACAGGGAAGGGTATAGGGGCCCGAGTTCATTACTGAGATAGGGAGGGGTGTAGGGGAGGGAGGAGGTTACAGAGACAGGGAAGGGTATATGGGCCAGAGTTTATTACTGAGATAGGGAGGGGTGTAGGGGAGGGTGGGGGTTACAGAGACAGGGAAGGGTATAGGGGCCAGAGTTTATTACTGAGATAGGGAGGGGTGCAGGGGAGGGAGGGGGTTACAGAGACAGGGAAGGGTATAGGGGCCAGAGTTTATTACTGAGATAGGGAGGGGTATAGGGGAGGAGGGGGTTACAGAGACGGTGAAGGGTAACGGGGCCAGAGTTTATTACTGAGATAGGGAGTGGTGTAGGGGAGGGGACTGGGTTACAGAGACGGTGAAGGGTATAGGGGCCAGAGTTTATTACTGAGATAGGGAGGGGTGTAGGGGAGGGTGGGGGTTACAGAGACAGGGAATGGTATAGGGGCCAGAGTTTATTACTGAGATAGGGAGGGGTGCAGGGGAGGGAGGTGGTTACAGAGACAGGGAAGGGTATAGGTGCCAGAGTTTATTACTGATATAGGGAGGTGTATAGGGGAGGGAGGGGGTTACAGAGACGGTGAAGGGTAACGGGGCCAGAGTTTATTACTGAGATAGGGAGGGTTGCAGGGGAGGGAGGGGGTTACAGAGACGGGGAAGGGTATAGGGGCCAGAGTTTATTACTGAGATAGGGAGGGGTGTAGTGGAGGGAGGGGTTTACAGAGACGGGGAAGGGTATAGGGGCCAGACTTTATTACTGAGATTGGGAGGGGTGTAGGGGAGTGAGGGGGTTACAGAGACGGGGAAGGGTATAGGGCCCAGAGTTTATTACTGAGATAGGGAGGGGTGTAGGGAAGGGAGGGGGTTACAGAGACAGGGAAGGGTATAGGGGCCAGAGTTTATTACTGAGATAGGGAGGGGTGTAGGGGAGGGAGGGGGGTTACAGAGACAGGGAAGGGTATAGGGGCCAGAGTTTATTACTGAGATAGGGAGGGGTGTATGGGAGGGAGGGGGTTACAGAGACAGGGAAGGGTATAGGGGCCAGAGTTTATTACAGAGATAGGGAGGGGTGTAGGGGAGGGAGGGGGTTACAGAGACAGGGAAGGGTATAGGGGCCAGAGTTTATTACGGAGATAGGGTGGGGTGTAGGGGAGGGAGGGGGTTACAGAGACAGGGAAGGGTATAGGGGCCAGAGTTTATTACTGAGAGAGGGAGGGGTGTAGGGGAGGGAGGGGGTTACAGAGGACAGGGAAGGGTATAGGGGCCAGAGTTTATTACTGAGATAGGGAGGGGTGTAGGGGAGGGAGGGGGTTACAGAGACAGGGAAGGGTATAGGGGCCAGAGATTATTACTGAGATAGGGAGGGGTGCAGGGGAGGGAGGGGGTTACAGAGACAGGGAAGAGTATAGGGGCCAGAGTTTATTACTGAGATAGGGAGGGGTGCAGGGGAGGGAGGGGTTACAGAGACAGGGAAGGGTATAGGGGGCCAGAGTTTATTACTGAGATAGGGAGGGGTGTAGGGGAGGGAGGGGGTTACAGAGACCGGGAAGGGTATAGGGGCCAGAGTTTATTACTGAGTTAGGGAGGAGTGTAGGAGAGGGAGGGGGTTACAGAGACAGGGAAGGGTATAGGGGCCAGAGTTTATTACTGAGATAGGGAGGGGTGTAGGGGGGAGGGAGGGTGTTACAGAAACAGGGAAGGGTATAGGGGCCAGAGTTTATTACTGAGATAGGGAGGGTGTAGGGGAGGGAGGGGGGTTACAGAGACAGGGAAGGGTATAGGGGCCAGAGTTTATTACTGAGATAGGGAGGGGTGTAGGGGAGGGAGGGGGTTACAGAGACAGGGAAGGGTATAGGGGCCAGTGTTTATTACTGAGATAGGGAGGGGTGTAGGGGAGGGAGGGGGTTACAGAGACAGGGAAGGGTATAGGGGCCAGAGTTTATTACTGAGATAGGGAGGGGTGTAGGGGAGGGAGGGGGTTACAGAGACAGGGAAGGGTATAGGGGCCAGAGTTTATTACTGAGATAGGGAGGCGTGCAGGGGAGGGAGGGGGTTACAGAGATAGGGAAGGGTATAGGGGCCAGAGTTTATTACTGAGATAGGGAGGGGTGTAATGGAGGGAGGGGTTTACAGAGACGGGGAAGGGTATATGGGCCAGAGTTTATTACTGAGATAGGGAGGGGTGTAGGGGAGGGAGGGGGTTACAGAGACAGGGAAGGGTATAGGGGCCAGAGTTTATTACTGAGATAGGGAGGGGTGTAGGGGAGGGAGGGGGTTACAGAGACAGGGAAGGGTATAGGGGCCAGAGTTTATTACTGAGATAGGGAGGGGTGTAGGGGAGGGAGGGGGTTACAGAGACAGGGAAGGGTATAGGGGCCAGAGTTTATTACTGAGATAGGGAGGGGTGCAGTGGAGGGAGGGGGGTTACCGAGACAGGGAGAGGGTACAGGGGCCAGAGTTTATTACTGAGATAGGGAGGGGTGTAGGGGATGGAGGGGGGTTACAGAGACAGGAAGGGTATAGGGGCCAGAGTTTATTACTGAGATAGGGAGGGGTGTAGGGGGAGGGAGGGGGTTACAGAGACAGGGAAGGTATAGGGGCCAGAGATTTATTACTGAGATAGGGAGGGGTGCAGGGGAAGGAGGGGGTTACAGAGACAGGGAAGGGTATAGGGGCCAGAGTTTATTACTGAGATAGGGAGGGGTGCAGGGGAGGGAGGGGTTACAGAGACAGGGAAGGGTATAGGGGCCAGAGTTTATTACTGAGATAGGGAGGGGTGTAGGGGAGGGAGGGGGTTACAGAGACAGGAAGGGTATAGGGGCCAGAGTTTATTACTGAGTTAGGGAGGAGTGTAGGAGAGGGTGGGGTTACAGAGACAGGAAGGGTATAGGGGCCAGAGTTTATTACTGAGATAGGGAGGGTGTAGGGGGGAGGGAGGGTGTTACAGAAACAGGGAAGGGTATAGGGGCCAGAGTTTATTACTGAGATAGGGAGGGGTGTAGGGGAGGGAGGGGGTTACAGAGACAGGGAAGGGTATAGGGGCCAGAGTTTATTACTGAGATAGGGAGGGGTGTAGGGGAGGGAGGGGGTTACAGAGACAGGGAAGGGTATAGGGGCCAGTGTTTATTACTGAGATAGGGAGGGGTGTAGGGGAGGGAGGGGGTTACAGAGACAGGGAAGGGTATAGGGGCCAGAGTTTATTACTGAGATAGGGAGGGGTGCAGGGGAGGGAGGGGGTTACAGAGACAGGGAAGGGTATAGGGGCCAGAGTTTATTACTGAGATAGGGAGGGGTGTAGGGGAGGGAGGGGGTTACAGAGACAGGGAAGGGTATAGGGGCCAGAGTTTATTACTGAGATAGGGAGGGGTGCAGGGGAGGGAGGGGGTTACAGAGACAGGGAAGGGTATAGGGGCCAGAGTTTATTACTGAGATAGGGAGGGGTGTAGGGGAGGGAGGGGGTTACAGAGACAGGGAAGGGTATAGGGGCCAGAGTTTATTACTGAGATAGGGAGGGGTGTAGGGGAGGTAGGGGGTTACAGAGACAGGGAAGGGTATAGGGGCCAGAGTTTATTACTGAGATAGGGAGGGGTGTAGGGGAGGGAGGGGGGTTACAGAGACAGGGAAGGGTATAGGGGCCAGAGTTTATTACTGAGATAGGGAGGGGTGCAGGGGAGGGGGTTACAGAGACAGGGAAGGGTACAGGGGCCAGAGTTTATTACTGAGATAGGGAGGGGTGCAGGGGAGGGAGGGGGTTACAGAGACAGGGAAGGGTATAGGGGCCAGAGTTTATTACTGAGATCGGGAGGGGTGTAGGGGAGGGAGGGGGTTACAGAGACAGGGAAGGGTATAGGGGCCAGAGTTTATTACTGAGATAGGGAGGGGTGCAGGGGAGGGAGGGGGTTACAGAGACAGGGAAGGGTATAGGGGCCAGAGTTTATTACTGAGATAGGGAGGGGTGCAGGGGAGGGAGGGGTTACAGAGACAGGGAAGGGTATAGGGGCCAGAGTTTATTACTGAGATCGGGAGGGGTGTAGGGGAGGGAGGGGGTTACAGAGACAGGGAAGGGTATAGGGGCCAGTGATTATTACTGAGATAGGGAGGGGTGCAGGGGAGGGAGGGGGTTACAGAGACAGGGAAGGGTACAGGGGCCAGAGTTTATTACTGAGATAGGGAGGGGTGTAGGGGAGGGAGGGGGTTACAGAGACAGGGAATGGTATAGGGGCCAGAGTTTATTACTGAGATAGGGAGGGGTGTAGGGGAGGGAGGGGGTTACAGAGACAGGGAAGGGTATAGTGGCCAGAGTTTATTAGTGAGATAGGGAGGGGTGAAGGGGAGGGAGGGGGGTTACAGAGACAGGGAAGGGTACAGGGGCCAGAGTTTATTACTGAGATAGGGAGGGGTGTAGGGGATGGAGGGGGTTACAGAGACAGGGAAGGGTGTAGGGGCCAGAGTTTATTACTGAGATAGGGAGGGGTGTAGGGGAGGGAGGGGGTTACAGAGACAGGGAAGGGTATAGGGGCCAGAGTTTATTACTGAGATAGGGAGGGGTGTAGGGGAGGGAGGGGGTTACAGAGACAGGGAAGGGTATAGGGGCCAGTGTTTATTACTGAGATAGGGAGGGGTGTAGGGGAGGGAGGGGGTTACAGAGACAGGGAAGGGTATAGGGGCCAGAGTTTATTACTGAGATAGGGAGGGGTGTAGGGGAGGGAGGGGGTTACAGAGACAGGGAAGGGTATAGGGGCCAGAGTTTATTACTGAGATAGGGAGGGGTGCAGGGGAGGGAGGGGGTTACCGAGACAGGGAAGGGTATAGGGGCCAGAGTTTATTAGTGAGATAGGGAGGGGTGTAGGGGAGGGAGGGTGTTACAGAGACAGGGAAGGGAATAGGGGCCAGAGTATATTACTGAGATAGGGAGGTGTGTAGGGGAGGGAGGGGGTTACAGAGACAGGGAAGGGTATAGGGGCCAGTTTATTACTGTGATAGGGAGGGGTGTAGGGGAGGGAGGGGGTTACAGAGACAGGGAAGGGTATAGGGGCCAGAGTTTATTACTGAGATAGGGAGGGGTGCAGGGGAGGGAGGGGGTTACAGAGTCAGGTAAGGGTATAGGGGGCCAGAGTTATAACTGAGATAGGGAGGGGTGTAGGGGGAGGGAGGGGGGTTACAGAGACAGGGGAAGGGTATAGGGGCCAGTTTATTACTGAGATAGGGAGGGGTGTAGGGGAGGGAGGGGGTTACAGAGACAGGGAAGGGTATAGGGGCCAGAGTTTATTACTGAGATAGGGAGGGGTGTAGGGGAGGGAGGGGGTTACAGAGACAGGGAAGGGTATAGGGGCCAGAGTTTATTACTGAGATAGGGAGGGGTGCAGGGGAGGGAGGGGGTTACAGAGACAGGGAAGGGTATAGGGGCCAGAGTTTATTACTGAGATAGGGAGGGGTGTAGGGGGAGGGAGGGGGTTACAGAGACAGGGAAGGGTATAGGGGCCAGAGTTTATTACTGAGATAGGGAGGGGTGTAGGGGAGGGAGGGGGTTACAGAGACAGTGAAGGGTATAGGGGCCAGAGTTTATTACTGAGATAGGGAGGGGTGTAGGGGAGGGTGGGGGTTACAGAGACAGGGAAGGGTATCGGGGCAAGAGTTTATTACTGAGATAGGGAGGGGTGCAGGGGAGGGAGGGGGTTACAGAGACAGGGAAGGGTATAGGGGCCAGAGATTATTACTGAGATAGGGAGGGGTATAGGGGAGGGAGGGGGTTACAGAGACGGTGAAGGGTAACGGGGCCAGAGTTTATTACTGAGATAGGGAGAGTTGCAGGGGAGGGAGGGGGTTACAGAGACGGGGAAGGGTATAGGGCCAGTGTTTATTACTGAGATAGGGAGGGGTGTAGTGGAGGGAGGGGTTTACAGAGATGGGGAAGGGTATAGGGGCCAGAGTTTATTACTGAGATAGGGTGGGGGTGTAGGGAGGGAGGGGGTTACAGAGACGGGGAAGGGTATAGGGCCCAGAGTTTATTACTGAGATAGGGAGGGGTGTAGGGGAAGGAGGGGTTACAGAGATGGGGAAGGGTATAGGGGCCAGAGTTTATTACTGAGATAGGGAGGGGTGTAGGGGAGGGAGGGGGTTACAGACAGGGAAGGGTATAGGGGCCAGAGTTTATACTGAGATAGGGAGGGGTGTAGGGGAGGGGAGGGGGTTACAGAGACAGGGAAGGGTATAGGGGCCAGAGTTTATTACTGAGACAGGGAGGTGTGCAGGGGAGGGAGGGGGTTACAGGGACAGGGAAGGGTATAGGGGCCAGAGTTTATTACTGAGATAGGGAGGGGTGTAGGGGAGGGAGGGGGTTACAGAGACAGGGAAGGGTATAGGGGCCAGAGTTTATTACTGAGATAGGGAGGGTTGTAGGGGAGGGAGGGTGTTACAGAGACAGGGAAGGGTATAGGGGCCAGAGTTTATTACTGAGATAGGGAGGGGTGTAGGGGAGGGAGGGGGTTACAGAGACAGGGAAGGGTATAGGGGCCAGAGTTTATACTGAGATAGGGAGGGGTGTAGGGGAGGGAGGGGGTTACAGAGACAGGGAAGGGTATAGGGGCCAGAGTTTATTACTGAGATAGGGTGGGGTGTAGGGGAGGGAGGGTGTTACAGAGATAGGGAAGGGTATAGGGGCCAGAGTTTATTACTGAGATAGGGAGCGGTGTAGGGGACGGAGGGGGTTACAGAGACAGGGAAGTGTATAGGGGCCAGAGTTTATTACTGAGATAGGGAGGGGTGTAGGGGAGGGAGGGGGTTACCGAGACAGGGAAGGGTATAGTTGCCAGAGTTTATTACTGAGAGAGGGAGGGGTGTAGGGGAGGGAGGGGGTTACAGAGACAGGGAAGGGTATAGGGGCCAGAGTTTATTACTGAGATAGGGAGGGGTTGTAGGGGAGGGAGGGGGTTACAGAGACAGGGAAGGGTATAGGGGCCAGAGTTTATTACTGAGATAGGGAGGGGTGTAGGGGAGGGAGGGGGTTACAGAGACAGGGAAGTGTATAGGGGCAAGAGTTTATTACTGAGATAGGGAGGGGGTGCAGGGGAGGGAGGGGTTACAGAGACAGGGAAGGGTATAGGGGCCCGAGTTCATTACTGAGATAGGGAGGGGTGTAGGGGAGGGAGGAGGTTACAGAGACAGGAAGGGTATAGGGGCCAGAGTTTATTACTGAGATAGGGAGGGGTGTAGGGGAGGGTGGGGGTTACAGAGACAGGGAAGGGTATAGGGGCCAGAGTTTATTACTGAGATAGGGAGGGGTGCAGGGGAGGGAGGGGGTTACAGAGACAGGGAAGGGTATAGGGGCCAGAGTTTATTACTGAGATAGGGACGGGTATAGGGGAGGGAGGGGGGTTACAGAGACGGTGAAGGGTAACGGGGCCAGAGTTTATTACTGAGATAGGGAGTGGTGTAGGGGAGGGACTGGGTTACAGAGACGGTGAAGGGGTATAGGGGCCAGAGTTTATTACTGAGATAGGGAGGGGTGTAGGGGAGGGTGGGGGTTACAGAGACAGGGAATGGTATAGGGGCCAGAGTTTATTACTGAGATAGGGAGGGGTGCAGGGGAGGGAGGTGGTTACAGAGACAGGGAAGGGTATAGGTGCCAGAGTTTATTACTGAGATAGGGAGGTGTATAGGGGAGGGAGGGGGTTACAGAGACGGTGAAGGGTAACGGGGCCAGAGTTTATTACTGAGATAGGGAGGGTTGCAGGGGAGGGAGGGGATTACAGAGACGGGGAAGTGTATAGGGGCCAGAGTTTATTACTGAGATAGGGAGGGGTGTAGTGGAGGGAGGGGTTTACAGAGACGGGGAAGGGTATAGGGGGCCAGAGTTTATTACTGAGATTGGGAGGGGTGTAGGGGAGTGAGGGGGTTACAGAGACGGGGAAGGGTATAGGGCCCAGAGTTTATTACTGAGATAGGGAGGGGTGTAGGGAAGGGAGGGGGTTACAGAGATGGGGGAAGGGTATAGGGGCCAGAGTTTATTACTGAGATAGGGAGGGGGTGTAGGGGAGGGAGGGGGTTACAGAGACAGGGAAGGGAATAGGGGCCAGAGTTTATTACTGAGATAGGGAGGGGTGTATGGGAGGGAGGGGGTTACAGAGACAGGGAAGGGTATAGGGGCCAGAGTTTATTACAGAGATAGGGAGGGGTGTAGGGGAGGGAGGGGGTTACAGAGACAGGGAAGGGTATAGGGGCCAGAGTTTATTACGGAGATAGGGAGGGGTGTAGGGGAGGGAGGGGGTTACAGAGACAGGGAAGGGTATAGGGGCCAGAGTTTATTACTGAGAGAGGGAGGGGTGTAGGGGAGGGAGGGGGTTACAGAGACAGGGAAGGGTATAGGGGCCAGAGTTTATTACTGAGATAGGGAGGGGTGTCGTGGAGGGAGGGGTTTACAGAGACGGGGAAGGGTATATGGGCCAGAGTTTATTACTGAGATAGGGAGGGGTGTAGGGGAGGGAGGGGGGTTACAGAGACAGGGAAGGGTATAGGGGCCAGAGTTTATTACTGAGATAGGGAGGGGTGTAGGGGAGGGGAGGGGGTTACAGAGACAGGGAAGGGTATAGGGGCCAGAGTTTATTACTGAGATAGGGAGGGGTGTAGGGGAGGGAGGGGGTTACAGAGACAGGGAAGGGTATAGGGGCCAGAGTTTATTACTGAGATAGGGAGGGGTGCAGGGGAGGGAGGGGGTTACCGAGACAGGGAAGGGTACAGGGGCCAGAGTTTATTACTGAGATAGGGAGGGGTGTAGGGGATGGAGGGGGTTACAGAGACAGGGAAGGTTATAGGGGCCAGAGTTTATTACTGAGATAGGGAGGGGTGTAGGGGAGGGAGGGGGTTACAGAAACAGGGAAGGGTATAGGGGCCAGAGATTATTACTGAGATAGGGAGGGGGTGCAGGGGAGGGAGGGGGTTACAGAGACAGGGAAGGGTATAGGGGCCAGAGTTTATTACTGAGATAGGGAGGGGTGCAGGGGAGGGAGGGGTTACAGAGACAGGGAAGGGTATAGGGGCCAGAGTTTATTACTGAGATAGGGAGGGGTGTAGTGGAGGGAGGGGGTTACAGAGACCGTGAAGGGTATAGGGGCCAGAGTTTATTACTGAGTTAGGGAGGAGTGTAGGAGAGGGAGGGGGTTACAGAGACAGGGAAGGGTATAGGGGCCAGAGTTTATTACTGAGATAGGGAGGGTGTAGGGGGGAGGGAGGGTGTTACAGAAACAGGGAAGGGTATAGGGGCCAGAGTTTATTACTGAGATAGGGAGGGGTGTAGGGGAGGAGGGGGTTACAGAGACAGGGAAGGGTATAGGGGCCAGAGTTTATTACTGAGATAGGGAGGGGTGTAGGGGAGGGAGGGGGTTACAGAGACAGGGAAGGGTATAGGGGCCAGTGTTTATTACTGAGATAGGGAGGGGTGTAGGGGAGGGAGGGGGTTACAGAGACAGGGAAGGGGTATAGGGGCCAGAGTTTATTACTGAGATAGGGAGGGGTGTAGGGGAGGGAGGGGGTTACAGAGACAGGGAAGGGTATAGGGGCCAGAGTTTATTACTGAGATAGGGAGGGGTGCAGGGGAGGGAGGGGGTTACAGAGACAGGGAAGGGTATAGGGGCCAGAGTTTATTACTGAGATAGGGAGGGGTGTAGTGGAGGGAGGGGTTTACAGAGACGGGGAAGGGTATATGGGCCAGAGTTTATTACTGAGATAGGGAGGGGTGTAGGGGAGGGAGGGGGTTACAGAGACAGGGAAGGGTATAGGGGCCAGAGTTTATTACTGAGATAGGGAGGGGTGTAGGGGAGGGAGGGGGTTACAGAGACAGGGAAGGGTATAGGGGCCAGAGTTTATTACTGAGATAGGGAGGGGTGTAGGGGAGGGAGGGGGTTACAGAGACAGGGAAGGGTATAGGGGCCAGAGTTTATTACTGAGATAGGAGGGGTGCAGGGGAGGGAGGGGTTACCGAGACAGGGAAGGGTACAGGGGCCAGAGTTTATTACTGAGATAGGGAGGGGTGTAGGGGATGGAGGGGGTTACAGAGACAGGGAAGGGTATAGGGGCCAGAGTTTATTACTGAGATAGGGAGGGGTGTAGGGGAGGGAGGGGGTTACAGAGACAGGGAAGGGTATAGGGGCCAGAGATTATTACTGAGATAGGGAGGGGTGCAGGGGAGGGAGGGGGTTACAGAGACAGGGAAGGGTATAGGGGCCAGAGTTTATTACTGAGATAGGGAGGGGTGCAGGGGAGGGAGGGGTTACAGAGACAGGGAAGGGTATAGGGGCCAGAGTTTATTACTGAGATAGGGAGGGGTGTAGGGGAGGGAGGGGGTTACAGAGACAGGGAAGGGTATAGGGGCCAGAGTTTATTACTGAGTTAGGGAGGAGTGTAGGAGAGGGAGGGGGTTACAGAGACAGGGAAGGGTATAGGGGCCAGAGTTTATTACTGAGATAGGGAGGGTGTAGGGGGGAGGGAGGGTGTTACAGAAACAGGGAAGGGTATAGGGGCCAGAGTTTATTACTGAGATAGGGAGGGGTGTAGGGGAGGGAGGGGGTTACAGAGACAGGGAAGTGTATAGGGGCCAGAGTTTATTACTGAGATAGGGAGGGGTGTAGGGGAGGGAGGGGGTTACAGAGACAGGGAAGGGTATAGGGCCAGTGTTTATTACTGAGATAGGGAGGGTGTAGGGAGGGAGGGGGTTACAGAGACAGGGAAGGGTATAGGGGCCAGAGTTTATTACTGAGATAGGGAGGGGTGCAGGGGAGGGAGGGGGTTACAGAGACAGGGAAGGGTATAGGGGCCAGAGTTTATTACTGAGATAGGGAGGGGTGTAGGGGAGGGAGGGGGTTACAGAGACAGGGAAGGGTATAGGGGCCAGAGTTTATTACTGAGATAGGGAGGGGTGCAGGGGAGGGAGGGGGTTACAGAGACAGGGAAGGGTATAGGGGCCAGAGTTTATTACTGAGATAGGGAGGGGTGTAGGGGAGGGAGGGGGTTACAGAGACAGGGAAAGGGTATAGGGGCCAGAGTTTATTACTGAGATAGGGAGGGGTGTAGGGGAGGTAGGGGGTTACAGAGACAGGGAAGGGTATAGGGGCCAGAGTTTATTACTGAGATAGGGAGGGGTGTAGGGGAGGGAGGTATAGGGGCCAGAGTTTATTACTGAGATAGGGAGGGGTGCAGGGGAGGGGGGGTTACAGAGACAGGGAAGGGTACAGGGGCCAGAGTTTATTACTGAGATAGGGAGGGGTGCAGGGGAGGGAGGGGGTTACAGAGACAGGGAAGGGTATAGGGGCCAGAGTTTATTACTGAGATCGGGAGGGGTGTAGGGGAGGGAGGGGGTTACAGAGACAGGGAAGGGTATAGGGGCCAGAGTTTATTACTGAGATAGGGAGGGTGTAGGGGGGAGGGAGGGTGTTACAGAAACAGGGAAGGGTATAGGGGCCAGAGTTTATTACTGAGATAGGGAGGGGTGTAGGGGAGGGAGGGGGTTACAGAGACAGGGAAGGGTTATAGGGGCCAGAGTTTATTACTGAGATAGGGAGGGGTGTAGGGGAGGGAGGGGTTACAGAGACAGGGAAGGGTATAGGGGCCAGTGTTTATTACTGAGATAGGGAGGGGTGTAGGGGAGGGAGGGGGTTACAGAGACAGGGAAGGGTATAGGGGCCAGAGTTTATTACTGAGATAGGGAGGGGTGTAGGGGAGGGAGGGGGTTACAGAGACAGGTAAGGGTATAGGGGCCAGAGTTTATTACTGAGATAGGGAGGGGTGCAGGGGAGGGAGGGGGTTACAGAGACAGGGAAGGGTATAGGGGCCAGAGTTTATTACTGAGATAGGGAGGGGTGTAGTGGAGGGAGGGGTTTACAGAGACGGGGAAGGGTATATGGGCCAGAGTTTATTACTGAGATAGGGAGGGGTGTAGGGGAGGGAGGGGGTTACAGAGACAGGGAAGGGTATAGGGGCCAGAGTTTATTACTGAGATAGGGAGGGGTGTAGGGGAGGGAGGGGGTTACAGAGACAGGGAAGGGTATAGGGGCCAGAGTTTATTACTGAGATAGGGAGGGGTGTAGGGGAGGGAGGGGGTTACAGAGACAGGGAAGGGTATAGGGGCCAGAGTTTATTACTGAGATAGGGAGGGGTGCAGGGGAGGGAGGGGGTTACCGAGACAGGGAAGGGTACAGGGGCCAGAGTTTATTACTGAGATAGGGAGGGGTGTAGGGGATGGAGGGGGTTACAGAGACAGGGAAGGGTATAGGGGCCAGAGTTATTACTGAGATAGGGAGGGGTGTAGGGGAGGGAGGGGGTTACAGAGACAGGGAAGGGTATAGGGGCCAGAGATTATTACTGAGATAGGGAGGGGGTGCAGGGGAGGGAGGGGGTTACAGAGACAGGGAAGGGTATAGGGGCCAGAGTTTATTACTGAGATAGGGAGGGGTGCAGGGGAGGGAGGGGGTTACAGAGACAGGGAAGGGTATAGGGGCCGAGTTTATTACTGAGATAGGGAGGGGTGTAGGGGAGGGAGGGGGTTACAGAGACAGGGAAGGGTATAGGGGCCAGAGTTTATTACTGAGTTAGGGAGGAGTGTAGGAGAGGGAGGGGGTTACAGAGACAGGGAAGGGTATAGGGGCCAGAGTTTATTACTGAGATAGGGAGGGTGTAGGGGGGAGGGAGGGTGTTACAGAAACAGGGAAGGGTATAGGGGCCAGAGTTTATTACTGAGATAGGGAGGGGTGTAGGGGAGGGAGGGGGTTACAGAGACAGGGAAGTGTATAGGGGCCAGAGTTTATTACTGAGATAGGGAGGGGTGTAGGGGAGGGAGGGGGTTACAGAGACAGGGAAGGGTATAGGGGCCAGTGTTTATTACTGAGATAGGGAGGGGTGTAGGGGAGGGAGGGGGTTACAGAGACAGGGAAGGGTATAGGGGCCAGAGTTTATTACTGAGATAGGGAGGGGTGCAGGGGAGGGAGGGGGTTACAGAGACAGGGAAGGGTATAGGGGCCAGAGTTTATTACTGAGATAGGGAGGGGTGTAGGGGAGGGAGGGGGTTACAGAGACAGGGAAGGGTATAGGGGCCAGAGTTTATTACTGAGATAGGGAGGGGTGCAGGGGAGGGAGGGGGTTACAGAGACAGGGAAGGGTATAGGGGCCAGAGTTTATTACTGAGATAGGGAGGGGTGTAGGGGAGGGAGGGGGTTACAGAGACAGGGAAGGGTATAGGGGCCAGAGTTTATTACTGAGATAGGGAGGGGTGTAGGGGAGGTAGGGGGTTACAGAGACAGGGAAGGGTATAGGGGCCAGAGTTTATTACTGAGATAGGGAGGGGTGTAGGGGAGGGAGGGGGTTACAGAGACAGGGAAGGGTATAGGGGCCAGAGTTTATTACTGAGATAGGGAGGGGTGCAGGGGAGGGGGGGTTACAGAGACAGGGAAGGGTACAGGGGCCAGAGTTTATTACTGAGATAGGGAGGGGTGCAGGGGAGGGAGGGGGTTACAGAGACAGGGAAGGGTATAGGGGCCAGAGTTTATTACTGAGATCGGGAGGGGTGTAGGGGAGGGAGGGGGTTACAGAGACAGGGAAGGGTATAGGGGCCAGAGTTTATTACTGAGATAGGGAGGGGTGCAGGGGAGGGAGGGGGTTACAGAGACAGGGAAGGGTATAGGGGCCAGAGTTTATTACTGAGATAGGGAGGGGTGCAGGGGAGGGAGGGGTTACAGAGACAGGGAAGGGTATAGGGGCCAGAGTTTATTACTGAGATCGGGAGGGGTGTAGGGGAGGGAGGGGGTTACAGAGACAGGGAAGGGTATAGGGGCCAGAGATTATTACTGAGATAGGGAGGGGTGCAAGGGAGGGAGGGGGTTACAGAGACAGGGAAGGGTACAGGGGCCAGAGTTTATTACTGAGGTAGGGAGGGGTGTAGGGGGGGAGGGGGAGGGGGTTACAGAGACAGGGAATGGTATAGGGGCCAGAGTTTATTACTGAGATAGGGAGGGGTGTAGGGGAGGGAGGGGGATACAGAGACAGGGAAGGGTATAGTGGCCAGAGTTTATTACTGAGATAGGGAGGGGTGAAGGGGAGGGAGGGGGTTACAGAGACAGGGAAGGGTACAGGGGCCAGAGTTTATTACTGAGATAGGGAGGGGTGTAGGGGATGGAGGGGGTTACAGAGACAGGGAAGGGTGTAGGGGCCAGAGTTTATTACTGAGATAGGGAGGGGTGTAGGGGAGGGAGGGGGTTACAGAGACAGGGAAGGGTATAGGGGCCAGAGTTTATTACTGAGATAGGGAGGGGTGTAGGGGAGGGAGGGGGTTACAGAGACAGGGAAGGGTATAGGGGCCAGTGTTTATTACTGAGATAGGGAGGGGTGTAGGGGAGGGAGGGGGTTACAGAGACAGGGAAGGGTATAGGGGCCAGAGTTTATTACTGAGATAGGGAGGGGTGTAGGGGAGGGAGGGGGTTACAGAGACAGGGAAGGGTATAGGGGCCAGAGTTTATTACTGAGATAGGGAGGGGTGCAGGGGAGGGAGGGGGTTACCGAGACAGGGAAGGGTACAGGGGCCAGAGTTTATTACTGAGATAGGGAGGGGTGTAGGGGATGGAGGGGGTTACAGAGACAGGGAAGGGTATAGGGGCCAGAGTTTATTACTGAGATAGGGAGGGGTGTAGGGGAGGGAGGGGGTTACAGAGACAGGGAAGGGTATAGGGGCCAGAGATTATTACTGAGATAGGGAGGGGTGCAGGGGAGGGAGGGGGTTACAGAGACAGGGAAGGGTATAGGGGCCAGAGTTTATTACTGAGATAGGGAGGGGTGCAGGGGAGGGAGGGGTTACAGAGACAGGGAAGGGTATAGGGGCCAGAGTTTATTACTGAGATAGGGAGGGGTGTAGGGGAGGGAGGGGGTTACAGAGACAGGGAAGGGTATAGGGGCCAGAGTTTATTACTGAGATAGGGAGGAGTGTAGGAGAGGGAGGGGGTTACAGAGACAGGGAAGGGTATAGGGGCCAGAGTTTATTACTGAGATAGGGAGGGTGTAGGGGGGAGGGAGGGTGTTACAGAAACAGGGAAGGGTATAGGGGCCAGAGATTATTACTGAGATAGGGAGGGGTGTAGGGGAGGGAGGGGGTTACAGAGACAGGGAAGGGTATAGGGGCCAGAGTTTATTACTGAGATAGGGAGGGGTGTAGGGGAGGGAGGGGGTTACAGAGACAGGGAAGGGTATAGGGGCCAGAGTTTATTACTGAGATAGGGAGGGGTGTAGGGGAGGGAGGGGGTTACAGAGACAGGGAAGGGTATAGGGGCCAGAGTTTATTACTGAGATAGGGAGGGGTGTAGGGGAGGGAGGGGGTTACAGAGACAGGGAAGGGTATAGGGGCCAGAGTTTATTACTGAGATAGGGAGGGGTGCAGGGGAGGGAGGGGGTTACAGAGACAGGGAAGGGTATAGGGGCCAGAGTTTATTACTGAGATAGGGAGGGGTGTAGGGGAGGGAGGGGGTTACAGAGACAGGGAAGGGTATAGGGGCCAGAGTTTATTACTGAGATAGGGAGGGGTGTAGGGGAGGGAGGGGGTTACAGAGACAGGGAAGGGTATAGGGGCCAGAGTTTATTACTGAGATAGGGAGGGGTGTAGGGGAGGGAGGGGGTTACAGAGACAGGGAAGGGTATAGGGGCCAGAGTTTATTACTGAGATAGGGAGGGGTGTAGGGGAGGGAGGGGGTTACAGAGACAGGGAAGGGAATAGGGGCCTGAGTTTATTACTGAGATAGGGAGGGGTGCAGGGGAGGGAGGGGTTACAGAGACAGGGAAGGGTATAGGGGCCAGAGTTTATTACTGAGATACGGAGGGGTGTAGGGGAGGGAGGGGGTTACAGAGACAGGGAAGGGTATAGGGGCCAGAGTTTATTACTGAGATAGGGAGGGGTGCAGGGGAGGGAGGGGGTTACAGAGACAGGGAAGGGTACAGGGGCCAGAGTTTATTACTGAGATAGGGAGGGGTGTAGGGGAGGGAGGGGGTTACAGAGACAGGGAATGGTATAGGGGCCAGAGTTTATTACTGAGATAGGGAGGGGTGTAGGGAGGGAGGGTGTTACAGAGACAGGGAAGGGTATAGTGGCCAGAGTTTATTACTGAGATAGGGAGGGGTGAAGGGGAGGGAGGGGGTTACAGAGACAGGGAAGGGTACAGGGGCCAGAGTTTATTACTGAGATAGGGAGGGGTGTAGGGGATGGAGGGGGTTACAGAGACAGGGAAGGGTGTAGGGGCCAGAGTTTATTACTGAGATAGGGAGGGGTGTAGGGGAGGGAGGGGGTTACAGAGACAGGGAAGGGTATAGGGGCCAGAGTTTATTACTGAGATAGGGAGGGGTGTAGGGGAGGGAGGGGGTTACAGAGACAGGGAAGGGTATAGGGGCCAGTGTTTATTACTGAGATAGGGAGGGGTGTAGGGGAGGGAGGGGGTTACAGAGACAGGGAAGGGTATAGGGGCCAGAGTTTATTACTGAGATAGGGAGGGGTGCAGGGGAGGGAGGGGGTTACAGAGACAGGAAGGGTATAGGGGCCAGTGTTTATTACTGAGATAGGGAGGGGTGTAGGGGAGGGAGGGGGTTACAGAGACAGGGAAGGGTATAGGGGCCAGAGTTTATTACTGAGATAGGGAGGGGTGTAGGGGAGGGAGGGGGTTACAGAGACAGGGAAGGGTATAGGGGCCAGAGTTCATTACTGAGATAGGGAGGGGTGTAGGGGAGGGAGGGGGTTACAGAGACAGGGAAGGGTATAGGGGCCAGAGTTTATTACTGAGATTGGGAGGGGTGCAGGGGAGGGAGGGGGTTACAGAGACAGGGAAGGGTACAGGGGCCAGAGTTTATTACTGAGATAGGGAGGGGTGTAGGGGAGGGAGGGGGTTACAGAGACAGGGAAGGGTATAGGGGCCAGAGTTTATTACTGAGATAGGGAGGGGTGTAGGGGAGGGAGGGGGTTACAGAGACAGGGAAGGGTATAGGGTCCAGAGTTTATTACTGAGATAGGGAGGGGTGTAGGGGAGGGAGGGGGTTACAGAGACAGGGAAGGGTATAGGGGCCAGAGTTTATTACTGAGATAGGGAGGGGTGCAGGGGAGGGAGGGGGTTACAGAGACAGGGAAGGGTACAGGGGCCAGAGTTTATTACTGAGATAGGGAGGGGTGTAGGGGATGGAGGGGGTTACAGAGACAGGGAAGGGTATAGGGGCCAGAGTTCATTACTGAGATAGGGAGGGTTGTAGTGGAGGGAGGGGGTTACAGAGACAGGGAAGGGTATAGGGGCCAGAGAGTATTACTGAGATAGGGAGGGGTGCAGGGGAGGGAGGGGGTTACAGAGACAGGGAAGGGTATAGGGGCCAGAGTTTATTACTGAGATAGGGAGGGTGTAGGGGGGAGGGAGGGGGTTACAGAAACAGGGAAGGGTATAGGGGCCAGAGTTTATTACTGAGATAGGGAGGGGTGTAGGGGAGGGAGGGGGTTACAGAGACAGGGAAGGGTATAGGGGCCAGAGTTTATTACTGAGATAGGGAGGGGTGTAGGGGAGGGAGTGGGTTACAGAGACAGGGAAGGGTATAGGGGCCAGAGTTTATTACTGAGATAGGGAGGGGTGCAGGGGAGGGAGGGGGTTACAGAGACAGGGAAGGGTACAGGGGCCAGAGTTTATTACTGAGATAGGGAGGGGTGCAGGGGAGGGTGGGGGTTACAGAGACAGGGAAGGGTATAGGGGCCAGAGTTTATTACTGAGATAGGGAGGGGTGTAGGGGAGGGAGGGAGTTACAGAGACAGGGAATGGTATAGGGGCCAGAGTTTATTACTGAGATAGGGAGGGGTGCAGGGGAGGGAGGGGGTTACAGAGACAGGGAAGGGTATAGGGGGCAGAGTTTATTACTGAGATAGGGAGGGGTGCAGGGGAGGGAGGGAGTTACAGAGACAGGGAAGGGTATAGGGGCCAGAGTTTATTACTGAGATAGGGAGGGGTGTAGGGGAGGGAGGGGGTTACAGAGACAGGGAAGGGTATAGGGGCCAGAGTTTATTACTGAGATAGGGAGGGGTGTAGGGGAGGGAGGGGGTTACAGAAACAGGGAAGGGTATAGGGACCAGAGTTTATTACTGAGATAGGGAGGTGTGTAGGGAAGGGAGGGGGTTACAGAGACAGGGAAGGGTATAGGGGCCAGAGTTTATTACAGAGATAGGGAGGGGTGTAGGGGAGGGAGGGGGTTACAGAGACAGGGAAGGGTATAGGGGCCAGAGTTTATTACAGAGATAGGGAGGGGTGTAGGGGAGGGAGGGGGTTACAGAGACAGGGAAGGGTATAGGGGCCAGAGTTTATTACAAAGACAGAGAGGGGTGTAGGGGAGGGAGGGGGTTACAGAGACAGGGAAGGGTATAGGGGCCAGAGTTTATTACTGAGATAGGGAGGGGTGTAGGGGAGGGAGGGGGTTACAGAGACAGGGAAGGGTATAGGGGCCAGAGTTTATTACTGAGATAGGGAGGGGTGTAGGAGAGGGAGGGGGTTACAGAGACAGGGAAGGGTATAGGGGCCAGAGTTTATTACTGAGATAGGGAGGGTGTAGGGGAGGGAGGGGGTTACAGAAACAGGGAAGGGTATAGGGGCCAGAGTTTATTACTGAGATAGGGAGGGGTGCATTGGACGGAGGGAGGGTGTTACAGAGACCGGGAAGGGTATAGGGGCCAGAGTTTATTACTGAGATAGGGAGTAGTGTAGGGGAGGTAGGGGGTTACAGAGACAGGGAAGGGTATAGGGTCCAGAGTTTATTACTGAGATAGGGAGGGGTGTAGGGGAGGGAGGGGGTTACAGACACAGGGAAGGGTATAGGGGCCAGAGTTTATTACTGAGATAGGGAGGGGTGTAGGGGAGGGAGGGTGTTACAGAGACAGGGAAGGGTATAGGGGCCAGAGTTTACTACAGAAACAGAGTGGGGTGCAGGGGAGGGAGGGGGTTACAGAGACAGGGAAGGGTATAGGGGCCAGAGTTTATTACTGAGATAGGGAGGGGTGTAGGGGAGGGAGGGGGTTACAGAGACAGGGAAGGGTATAGGGGCCAGAGTATATTACTGAGATAGGGAGGGGTGTAGTGGAGGGAGGGGGTTACAGAGACAGGGAAGGGTATAGGGGCCAGAGCTTATTACTGAGATAGGGATGGGTGCAGGGGAGGGAGGGGGTTACAGAGACAGGGAAGGGTATAGGGGCCAGAGTTTATTACTGAGATAGGGAGGGGTGTAGGGGAGGGAGGGGGTTGCAGAGACAGGGAAGGGTATAGGGGCCAGAGTTTATTACTGAGATAGGGGAGGGGGTGTAGGGGAGGGAGGGGGTTACAGAGACAGGGAAGGGTATAGGGTCCAGAGTTTATTACTGAGATAGGGAGGGGTGTAGGGGAGGGAGGGGGTTACAGAGACAGGGAAGGGTATAGGGGCCAGAGTTTATTACTGAGATAGGGAGGGGTGCAGGGGAGGGAGGGGGTTACAGAGACAGGGAAGGGTACAGGGGCCAGAGTTTATTACTGAGATAGGGAGGGGTGTAGGGGATGGAGGGGGTTACAGAGACAGGGAAGGGTATAGGGGCCAGAGTTCATTACTGAGATAGGGAGGGTTGTAGGGGAGGGAGGGGGTTACAGAGACAGGGAAGGGTATAGGGGCCAGAGATTATTACTGAGATAGGGAGGGGTGCAGGGGAGGGAGGGGGTTACAGAGACAGGGAAGGGTATAGGGGCCAGAGTTTATTACTGAGATAGGGAGGGTGTAGGGGGGAGGGAGGGGGTTACAGAAACAGGGAAGGGTATAGGGGCCAGAGTTTATTACTGAGATAGGGAGGGGTGTAGGGGAGGGAGGGGGTTACAGAGACAGGGAAGGGTATAGGGGCCAGAGTTTATTACTGAGATAGGGAGTGGTGTAGGGGAGGGAGTGGGTTACAGAGACAGGGAAGGGTATAGGGGCCAGAGTTTATTACTGAGATAGGGAGGGGTGCAGGGGAGGGAGGGGGTTACAGAGACAGGGAAGGGTACAGGGGCCAGAGTTTATTACTGAGATAGGGAGGGGTGCAGGGGAGGGTGGGGGTTACAGAGACAGGGAAGGGTATAGGGGCCAGAGTTTATTACTGAGATAGGGAGGGGTGTAGGGGAGGGAGGGAGTTACAGAGACAGGGAAGGGTATAGGGGCCAGAGTTTATTACTGAGATAGGGAGGGGTGCAGGGGAGGGAGGGGGTTACAGAGACAGGGAAGGGTATAGGGGGCAGAGTTTATTACTGAGATAGGGAGGGGTGCAGGGGAGGGAGGGAGTTACAGAGACAGGGAAGGGTATAGGGGCCAGAGTTTATTACTGAGATAGGGAGGGGTGTAGGGGAGGGAGGGGGTTACAGAGACAGGGAAGGGTATAGGGGCCAGAGTTTATTACTGAGATAGGGAGGGGTGTAGGGGAGGGAGGGGGTTACAGAAACAGGGAAGGGTATAGGGACCAGAGTTTATTACTGAGATAGGGAGGTGTGTAGGGAAGGGAGGGGGTTACAGAGACAGGGAAGGGTATAGGGGCCAGAGTTTATTACAGAGATAGGGAGGGGTGTAGGGGAGGGAGGGGGTTACAGAGACAGGGAAGGGTATAGGGGCCAGAGTTTATTACAGAGATAGGGAGGGGTGTAGGGGAGGGAGGGGGTTACAGAGACAGGGAAGGGTATAGGGGCCAGAGTTTATTACAAAGACAGAGAGGGGTGTAGGGGAGGGAGGGGGTTACAGAGACAGGGAAGGGTATAGGGGCCAGAGTTTATTACTGAGATAGGGAGGGGTGTAGGGGAGGGAGGGGGTTACAGAGACAGGGAAGGGTATAGGGGCCAGAGTTTATTACTGAGATAGGGAGGGGTGTAGGAGAGGGAGGGGGTTACAGAGACAGGGAAGGGTATAGGGGCCAGAGTTTATTACTGAGATAGGGAGTGTGTAGGGGAGGGAGGGGGTTACAGAAACAGGGAAGGGTATAGGGGCCAGAGTTTATTACTGAGATAGGGAGGGGTGCATTGGACGGAGGGAGGGTGTTACAGAGACCGGGAAGGGTATAGGGGCCAGAGTTTATTACTGAGATAGGGAGTAGTGTAGGGGAGGTAGGGGGTTACAGAGACAGGGAAGGGTATAGGGTCCAGAGTTTATTACTGAGATAGGGAGGGGTGTAGGGGAGGGAGGGGGTTACAGACACAGGGAAGGGTATAGGGGCCAGAGTTTATTACTGAGATAGGGAGGGGTGTAGGGGAGGGAGGGTGTTACAGAGACAGGGAAGGATATAGGGGCCAGAGTTTACTACAGAAACAGAGTGGGGTGCAGGGGAGGGAGGGGGTTACAGAGACAGGGAAGGGTATAGGGGCCAGAGTTTATTACTGAGATAGGGAGGGGTGTAGGGGAGGGAGGGGGTTACAGAGACAGGGAAGGGTATAGGGGCCAGAGTATATTACTGAGATAGGGAGGGGTGTAGTGGAGGGAGGGGGTTACAGAGACAGGGAAGGGTATAGGGGCCAGAGCTTATTACTGAGATAGGGATGGGTGCAGGGGAGGGAGGGGGTTACAGAGACAGGGAAGGGTATAGGGGCCAGAGTTTATTACTGAGATAGGGAGGGGTGCAGGGGAGGGAGGGAGTTACAGAGACAGGGAAGGGTATAGGGGCCAGAGTTTATTACTGAGATAGGGAGGGGTGTAGGGGAGGGAGGGGGTTACAGAGACAGGGAAGGGTATAGGGGCCAGAGTTTATTACTGAGATAGGGAGGGGTGTAGGGGAGGGAGGGGGTTACAGAAACAGGGAAGGGTATAGGGGCCAGAGTTTATTACTGAGATAGGGAGGTGTGTAGGGAAGGGAGGGGGTTACAGAGACAGGGAAGGGTATAGGGGCCAGAGTTTATTACAGAGACAGGGAGGGGTGTAGGGGAGGGAGGGGGTTACAGAGACAGGGAAGGGTATAGGGGCCAGAGTTTATTACAGAGATAGGGAGGGGTGTAGGGGAGGGAGGGGGGTTACAGAGACAGGGAAGGGTATAGGGGTCAGAGTTTACTACAAAGACAGAGAGGGGTGTAGGGGAGGGAGGGGGTTACAGAGACAGGGAAGGGTATAGGGGCCAGAGTTTATTACTGAGATAGGGAGGGGTGTAGGGGAGGGAGGGGGTTACAGAGACAGGGAAGGGTATAGGGGCCAGAGTTTATTACTGAGATAGGGAGGGGTGTAGGAGAGGGAGGGGGTTACAGAGACAGGGAAGGGTATAGGGGCCAGAGTTTATTACTGAGATAGGGAGGGTGTAGGGGAGGGAGGGGGTTACAGAAACAGGGAAGGGTATAGGGGCCAGAGTTTATTACTGAGATAGGGAGGGGTGTAGGGGAGGGAGGGTGTTACAGAGACAGGGAAGGGTATAGGGGCCAGAGTTTATTACTGAGACAGGGAGGTGTGCAGAGGGAGGGAGGGGGTTACAGGGACAGGGAAGGGTATAGGGGCCAGAGTTTATTACTGAGATAGGGAGGTGTGTAGGGGAGGGAGGAGGTTACAGAGACAGGGAAGGGTATAGGGGCCAGAGTTTATTACTGAGATAGGGAGGGGTGTAGGGGAGGGTGGGGGTTACAGTGACAGGGAAGGGTATAGGGGCCAGAGATTATTACTGAGATAGGGAGGGGTGCAGGGGAGGGAGGGGGTTACAGAGACAGGGAAGGGTATAGGGGCCAGAGTTCATTACTGAGATAGGGAGGGGTATAGGGGAGGGAGGGGGTTACAGAGACGGTGAAGGGTAACGGGGCCAGAGTTTATTACTGAGATAGGGAGGGGTGTAGGGGAGGGAGGGGGTTACAGAGACGGTGAAGGGTATAGGGGCCAGTGTTTATTACTGAGATAGGGAGGGGTGTAGGGTAGGGTGGGGGTTACAGAGACAGGGAATGGTATAGGGGCCAGAGTTTATTACTGAGATAGGGAGGGGTGCAGGGGAGGGAGGGGGTTACAGAGACAGGGAAGGGTATAGGTGCCAGAGTTTATTACTGAGATAGGGAGGTGTATAGGGGAGGGAGGGGGTTACAGAGACGGTGAAGGGTAACGGGGCCAGCGTTTATTACTGAGATAGGGAGGGTTGCAGGGGAGGGTGGGGGTTACAGAGACGGGGAAGGGTATAGGGGCCAGAGTTTATTACTGAGATAGGGAGGGGTGTAGTGGAGGGAGGGGTTTACAGAGACCGGGAAGGGTATAGGGGCCAGAGTTTATTACTGAGATAGGGAGGGGTGTAGTAGGGAGGGAGGGGGTTACAGAGACGGGGAAGGGTATAGGGCCCAGAGTTTATTACTGAGATAGGGAGGGGTGTAGGGGAGGGAGGGGGTTACAGAGACGGGGAAGGGTATAGGGGCCAGAGTTTATTACTGAGATAGGGAGGGGAGTAGGGGAGGGAGGGGGTTACAGAGACAGGGAAGGGTATAGCGGCCAGAGTTTATACTGAGATAGGGAGGGGTGTAGGGGAGGGAGGGGGTTACAGAGACAGGGAAGGGTATAGGGGCCAGAGTTTATTACTGAGATAGGGAGGGGTGTAGGGGAGGGAGGGGGTTACAGAGACAGGGAAGGGTATAGGGGCCAGAGTTTATTACTGAGATAGGGAGGGGTGTAGGGGAGGGAGGGGGTTACAGAGACAGGGAAGGGTATAGGGGCCAGAGTTTATTACAGAGATAGGGAGGGGTGTAGGGGAGGGAGGGGGTTACAGAGACAGGGAAGGGTATAGGGGCCAGAGTTTATTACGGAGATATGGAGGGGTGTAGGGGAGGGAGGGGGTTACAGAGACAGGGAAGGGTATAGGGGCCAGAGTTTATTACTGAGATAGGGAGGGGTGTAGGGGAGGGTGGGGGTTACAGAGACAGCGAAGGGTATAGGGGCCAGAGTTTATTACTGAGATAGGGAGGGGTGCTGGGGAGGGAGGGGGTTACAGAGACAGGGAAGGGTATAGGGGACAGAGTTTATTACTGAGATAGGGAGGGGTATAGGGGAGGGAGGGGGTTACAGAGACGGGGAAGGGTATATGGCCCAGAGTTTATTACTGAGATAGGGAGGGGTGTAGGGGTGGGAGGGGATTACAGAGATGGGGAAGGGTATAGGGGCCAGAGTTTATTACTGAGATAGGGAGGGGTGCAGGGGAGGGAGGGGGTTACAGAGACAGGGAAGGGTATAGGGGCCAGAGTTTATTACTGAGATAGGGAGGGGTGTAGGGGAGGGAGGGGGTTACAGAGACAGGGAAGGGTATAGGGGCCAGAGTTTATTACTGAGATAGGGAGGGGTATAGGGGAGGGAGGGGGTTACAGAGACGGGGATGGGTATATGGCCCAGAGTTTATTACTGAGATAGGGAGGGGTGTAGGGGTGGGAGGGGATTACAGAGATGGGGAAGGGTATAGGGGCCAGAGTTTATTACTGAGATAGGGAGGGGTGTAGGGGAGGGAGGGGGTTACAGAGACAGGGAAGGGTATAGGGACCAGAGTTTATACTGAGATAGGGAGGGGTGTAGGGGAGGGAGGGGGTTACAGAGACAGGGAAGGGTATAGGGGCCAGAGTTTATTACTGAGATAGGGAGGGGTGTAGGGGAGGGAGTGGGTTACAGAGACGGTGAAGGGTAACGGGGCCAGAGTTTATTACTGAGATAGGGAGGGGTGTAGGGGAGGGAGGGGGTTACAGAGACGGTGAAGGGTATAGGGGCCAGAGTTTATTACTGAGATAGGGAGGGGTGTAGGGTAGGGTGGGGGTTACAGAGACAGGGAATGGTATAGGGGCCAGAGTTTATTACTGAGATAGGGAGGGGTGCAGGGGAGGGAGGGGGTTACAGAGACAGGGAAGGGTATAGGTGCCAGAGTTTATTACTGAGATAGGGAGGGGAGTAGGGGAGGGAGGGGGTTACAGAGACAGGGAAGGGTATAGCGGCCAGAGTTTATACTGAGATAGGGAGGGGTGTAGGGGAGGGAGGGGGTTACAGAGACAGGGAAGGGTATAGGGGCCAGAGTTTATTACTGAGATAGGGAGGGGTGTAGGGGAGGGAGGGGGTTACAGAGACAGGGAAGGGTATAGGGGCCAGAGTTTATTACTGAGATAGGGAGGGGTGTAGGGGAGGGAGGGGGTTACAGAGACAGGGAAGGGTATAGGGGCCAGAGTTTATTACAGAGATAGGGAGGGGTGTAGGGGAGGGAGGGGGTTACAGAGACAGGGAAGGGTATAGGGGCCAGAGTTTATTACGGAGATATGGAGGGGTCTAGGGGAGGGAGGGGGTTACAGAGACAGGGAAGGGTATAGGGGCCAGAGTTTATTACTGAGATAGGGAGGGGTGTAGGGGAGGGTGGGGGTTACAGAGACAGCGAAGGGTATAGGGGCCAGAGTTTATTACTGAGATAGGGAGGGGTGCTGGGGAGGGAGGGGGTTACAGAGACAGGGAAGGGTATAGGGGACAGAGTTTATTACTGAGATAGGGAGGGGTATAGGGGAGGGAGGGGGTTACAGAGACGGGGAAGGGAATATGGCCCAGAGTTCATTACTGAGATAGGGAGGGGTGTAGGGGTGGGAGGGGATTACAGAGATGGGGAAGGGTATAGGGGCCAGAGTTTATTACTGAGATAGGGAGGGGTGCAGGGGAGGGAGGGGGTTACAGAGACAGGGAAGGGTATAGGGGCCAGAGTTTATTACTGAGATAGGGAGGGGTGTAGGGGAGGGAGGGGGTTACAGAGACAGGGAAGGGTATAGTGGCCAGAGTTTATTACTGAGATAGGGAGGGGTGTAGGGGTGGGAGGGGATTACAGAGATGGGGAAGGGTATAGGGGCCAGAGTTTATTACTGAGATAGGGAGGGGTGTAGGGGAGGGAGGGGGTTACAGAGACAGGGAAGGGTATAGGGACCAGAGTTTATACTGAGATAGGGAGGGGTGTAGGGGAGGGAGGGGGTTACAGAGACAGGGAAGGGTATAGGGGACAGAGTTTATTACTGAGATAGGGAGGGGTATAGGGGAGGGAGGGGGTTACAGAGACGGGGAAGGGTATATGGCCCAGAGTTTATTACTGAGATAGGGAGGGGTGTAGGGGTGGGAGGGGATTACAGAGATGGGGAAGGGTATAGGGGCCAGAGTTTATTACTGAGATAGGGAGGGGTGCAGGGGAGGGAGGGGGTTACAGAGACAGGGAAGGGTATAGGGGCCAGAGTTTATTACTGAGATAGGGAGGGGTGTAGGGGAGGGAGGGGGTTACAGAGACAGGGAAGGGTATAGGGGCCAGAGTTTATTACTGAGATAGGGAGGGGTATAGGGGAGGGAGGGGGTTACAGAGACGGGGATGGGTATATGGCCCAGAGTTGATTACTGAGATAGGGAGGGGTGTAGGGGTGGGAGGGGATTACAGAGATGGGGAAGGGTATAGGGGCCAGAGTTTATTACTGAGATAGGGAGGGGTGTAGGGGAGGGAGGGGGTTACAGAGACAGGGAAGGGTATAGGGACCAGAGTTTATACTGAGATAGGGAGGGGTGTAGGGGAGGGAGGGGGTTACAGAGACAGGGAAGGGTATAGGGGCCAGAGTTTATTACTGAGATAGGGAGGGGTGTAGGGGAGGGAGTGGGTTACAGAGACGGTGAAGGGTAACGGGGCCAGAGTTTATTACTGAGATAGGGAGGGGTTTAGGGGAGGGAGGGGGTTACAGAGACGGTGAAGGGTATAGGGGCCAGAGTTTATTACTGAGATAGGGAGGGGTGTAGGGT
>NW_026780347.1:0-40410 GCF_030144855.1 Hypanus sabinus | reverse complement strand
GGAGTCGATCGTCAAGGATGAGGTTATGGAGTACGTGGAGGCATATGACAAGATAGGCAGAACTCAGCATGGTTTCCTTAAAGGAAAATCCTGCCTGACAAAGGTAGTGCAATTTTTTGAGGAAATTATAAGTAGGCTAGACAAGGGAGATGCAGTGGATGTTGTGTATTTGGATTTTCAGAATGCCTTTGACAAGGTGCCACACATGAGGCTGCTAAACAAGATAAGAGCCCATGGAATTACAGGAAAGTTACATACGTGGATAGAGCGTTGGTTGATTGGCAGGAAACAGAAAGTGGGAATAAAGGGATCCCATTCTGGTTGGCTGCCGGTTACCAGTGGTGTTCCACAGGGGTCCGTGTTGGGGCCGCTTCTTTTTACATAGTATATAAACAATCTGGATTATGGAATAGATGGCTTTGTGGCTAATTTTACTGATGATACAAAGATAGGTGGAGGGGCCAGTAGTGCTGAGGAAACAGAGAGTCTGCAGAGAGACTTGGATAGATTGGGGGAATGGGCAAAGAAGTGGCAAATGAAGTACAATGTCAGAAAGTGTACGGTCATGCGCTTTGGTAGAAGAAATAAATGGGCAGACTATTATTTAAATGGGGAGAGAATACAAAGTTCTGAGATGCAATGGGACTTGGGAGTTCTCGTGCAAGATACCCTTAAGGTTAAACTCCAGGTTGAGTCAGTGTTGAAAGAGGGGAATACAACGTTGGCATTCATTTCTAGAGGAAAAGAGTATAGGAGCAGGGATGTGATGTTGAGGCTCTATAAGGCACTGGTAAGACCTCACTTGGAATACTGTGTGCAGTTTTGGGCTCCTTATTGAAGACAGGATGTGCTGACATTGGAGAGGGTTCAGAGAAGATTCACTAGAATGATTCCAGGAATCAGAGGGTTAACAGATGAGGAATGTTTGACCGCTCTTGGACTGTACCACTTGGAGTTTAGAAGAATGAGGGGGGACCTCACAAAAACATTTCAAATGTTGAAAGGCATGGACAGAGTGGATGTGGCAAAGTTGTTTGCCATGGTGGGGGAGTCTAGTATGAGAGGACTTGACTTGAGGATTGCACGGCGCCTATTCAGAACAGAGATGTGATAAAAAAAATTTTAGCCAGAGGGTGGTGAATCTGTGGAATTTGTAGCCACGGGTGGCAGTGGAGGCCAAATCATTGGGTGTATTTAAGGCAGAGATTGATAGGTATCTGAGTAGTCAGAGCATCAAAGGTTATGGTGAGAAGGCGGGGGAATGGGACTAAAGGGGAGATTGGATCAGCTCATAATGAAATGGCAGAGCAGACTCGATGGGCTGAATGGCCAACTTCTGCTCCTTTGTCTTATGGTCACTCCACCCTTCGAGCCCATCCCATGTAACCGTGATTACAGTTGACCTTTAGATCCTAGAATCAGGCTGATTATCAGAATCAGGTTTTACACCACAGGTATATGTCATAACATTTGTTGTTTTACTGCTGCAGTACATTACAATACATAATATTAATAAAAACATTTAAATTATAATAAGAAACATATGCTGTATATGTAAATAAATCAGTGCGAGAAGAGAAAAAATCGTGAGGCTGTCAGGATTGGACCCAAATGCAGGACGCAGACACTAAAGTACTAGGGGTAGGACAGGATGGGGATGCCATGGCAATGCAAGGGGTAAGGCAGGTGGGGCTGGATCCCAGAGTTCGTGGCAGACAGGAGGATTCCTCATGGCGGGCCGCATGGATCCCAGGCAGGGCCACCTCCCAGGCAGAAAGCACGGAGGCCTGGGCAAGTCACGGACACCTGGGCAGGTGCGGGGCACAACCCTTGGGGAACGAGGGGAGGAAAGGGTAGGAGTCCTCAGGTGGGCCGCATGGATCCCAGGCAGAGACACAGAAGCCTGGGCAAGGCACAGACACCTGGGCAGGTACAGGGCACAACCCTTGGGGAACGATTGGTGGAATGGGGCAGAACCCCCACCAGGCAGCAGCAGTCCAGCCTGATCTGCCCAACAGAGGCAAAGGGTAGGAAGGGGTAGAACTTCCACCAGACAGCAGCAGTCTGGCCAGATCTGCCCGACAGAAGCAAGGGATCAGAAGGAAGCTGGGTCCAGAGTGAGCAGCAGGACTACCGTGATAAACCAGGTACATTGGTAAAGGCAACCGACAGCGTGGGCAAGGCAAATAAGGCAGAGGACAGGAGAGAAGCAGGGGAACAAGACCAACCGGATAGAACGTACACAGAACAGGCCAGCAACCAGGGCAGAACAGGATTCCAAGCAGGGCAGCAACCAGGGTAGAACCAGATCCGGAGCAGACAAAACAGGTACAGACAGGATTCAGAGCCAGCAGTCCAGGTACAGAGCAGGTTAAACCAGCTTCAGAGCAGGACAACCTCATAACTAGGCTCAGTCCCCGAGCCCCTTTTAAACACCTGCCCCCTAATAGGCAACAGGTGTACCTCCTTAAGCCAAGATGATCCAATGGCTCCGGGTGACAGGAGGGTTGGCTGCAAGGCCCGGAGTCCAGAGTCTGCGGACCGGAGCAAGACCCGGAAGGCGGGCTCCGGACCGGACCCCAACAGAGGCAGTGTTTAGGGGTTCATTGTCCATTCAGAAATCTGATGGCAGAGGGAAAGAAGCTGCTCCTAATTCATTGAGTCCGTACTTTTAGGTTTCCGTACCTCCTCCCTGATGAAAGCAAAAAGAGGCAATGTCCTGGGTGATGGTAGTTCTTAATGATGGATGCCATCTTTTTGAGGCATCACCTTTTCAAGGTATCCTTGATCAAGGCTAGTGCCATTAATGGAGCTGGCTAAGTTCATAACTTTCTTCAGCTTTTTCCAGTACTGTGCTGTAGCCCCTCCAGACCGTGATGCAACCAGTTGGAAAGCTCTCCATTGTAAGTCTTTAATGACATACCAGGTCTCCTCAACCACTCAATGAAATATAGCCATTGTAAAGCCTTTTTGAAACCGCATTAATAAGTTGGGCCCAGGAAAGATCCTCAAAGATGTTGACAACCAGGAACCTAAAGCTACTCACTATTTCCACTGCTGACCCCTTAATAAAAACTGTGTGTGTTCCCTCAAATTCCCCTTCCTGAAGTTCACAATCAATTCCATGGATCTGCTGAGATTGAGTGCAAGGTTTTTGTTGCAACAACACTCAACCTCATGATCTATCTTACTCCTCAACACCTCCTCATCACATCTGAATTCCTGCCAACAATAGTTGTGTCTTCGGTAAGTGTATAAATGACACTTGAGCTGTGCCTAGCCACACAGTCGTCCACTGGGAGCATTGACTAAGCACACATGTTTGAGTGAGCCAATGTTGATTGTCAGAGAGGTGGAGATGCTATTTCTGATCTACACTGACCATGGTCTCCCAGTGAGGAAGTCAAGCTGCGGATGGAGGTACAGAGGCCCAGATTTTGGAGCTAGTTGATTAAAACTGAGGGTGAAATTGTGTTGAACACTGAGCTGTAATCAATGAACAGCAGCCTGACCTATGGTCCAAGTGTTCCAAGGCGGAGTGGAGAGCCAGTGCTTAGGAAGGATTTCATTCTGGCCATGACCAACCTCTCAGCACTTTATCTCAGCAGATGTGACTGCATTAGTCAATGAGTCAGCTCATCCTGCTCTTCTTGATCTAGTACGATTGTCCTTCTTTTTGAACGGGTGGAAACCTCCAACTTCAGCAGTGAGTGAGAGATTGACGATGTCCTTGAACTCCAGTTGGTTGGCACAGGTTTACAGTACCTGACCTGGTATCCCATCAGGGCCTGACGACTTGCGAGGTTTCACCCTCTTGAAAGTTGTTCTGATCTTGGCCTCTGAGTCAGCGATCACAGGGTCACCAGATACTGACTTATGTTGTGAAATCTGCTGTTTAAGTGGCAGTGGTAAAATGCAATACATTAAAAAATTACAGAAAGAAATACAATAAGAAATACAAAAAATCTAATGTAATGCAAAAAGAGAGCAAGATAGTGATTGAGTGTTCATGGGTTCATGGAGAGTGCTGAGTTCTGATGGCAGACGGGAAGAAGCTGTTTCTAAAACAAAGACAGTGAGCCTTCAGATGGTGGTAATGAGAAGAGGGCATGCACTGGGTGATGAGGCTAACTCAATATGACTGCTGCCTTTCTGAGGCACTGCCTTTTGAAGATGTCCTTAATACTGGAGAAGGATTCCTATGGTGCAGCTGGCTGAGTCGACACACTCTGCAGCTTTTTCGATCCTGTGCGTTGGTGCCTCCATACCCGAAGGTGATGGAACCAATCAGAATACTCTGCACAGTACATCTGTAGAAATTTGCTACAGTCTTTAGTGACATAACAAATCTCCTCGCATTCCTAATAAGGTATAGCCGCTGGCATGCTCTCTTCGTGATTTCATTGATATGTTAGGCCCAGGATGTTGACACCCAGGAACTTGAAGCTGCTCAGCCTTTCCACTGTTGCCCCCTCGATGAGGACTGGAGTGTATTCCCTTGATTTCTCCTTCCTGAAGTCCACAATCAATTCCCTGGTCTTGCTGACATTGAGTGTCAGGTTGTTGTTGTGACACCACTCAACCAGCGGATCTACCTCACTCCTGTTTCCACCCTTGAAACATCTGAGATTCTGCCAACAACACATGCCATCAGTGAATTTATAGCTGGCATTTGAGCCTAATATCTTTGTGCCATTTCCCTGCATAATCTCATATCCCCAAGTTATTTTAAATCCAGAAATTTACTAATATCATGTTGAATGAGCTCAGTGACAGAGCCTGCATTGTCCTCAGGACAACAGAATTCCTCAGGGACATCACACTCTGGGTGAACAACTTTCTCCTATCTCAGCTCTGACAGCTGACCCCATTGAGAGATATCTGTGATCCTGATTTCTGGTCCTACGCTCTTCGCCCTCCCTGGTCCAGATGGTTGCAATTGTTCCTTTCTGTAAGACTTTCAACAGGGGTTGATTGTAAGTGAAATGTTAATGGCGATTGTGGGTTTCTGTTGTTTGGGAGTTACTAGGGTGCTGATTCTAAACTTCTGTCCCTGCCCCTCCACCACCCTGAGCTGCATCCTTTTCCTGTCCAACCAGTAACTCTGGTTTCAGACAAGGGGAACAATCACTGAACTGGAAAATCCCCAGAAGCGAAATCAGGAACTAGGTGCCCAAAACCATCGACTCCATGTGATGGTTCCAACTTCCCTGTTCTCCAATCACAGTCTGCGATTTCTCTGCGTCATCAGTTGCCGGATAAACTGTGCTGCTTGTGTTACAGTTGAGCCACAGTGGGTGCGGGCTGACTCCTAGAGGCCGGTGGCGGGACTGCAGGTGAGTGGCAGCCCCTGTCACTGCCCCAGGCTGTGGTCTTGATGAGACTGATCATTCAATGAGCCATCAGATCGCATTTTTGACCCAGAGTGAGTTCCCAATACTCTGGTATTCAGGCCAGGAGTCCCGTCCATAACAAGTGACATCAGCCACAGTCATTAGAGTTGGGCAGCAGAAGCTGGTCCCCACTCGCCATGTCCCCGTCCACTTCCCCCGGTTCTGATGTTGAAGACTCCATGCCGTGCAGCACTGCCTCTCTGAGTCACACAGCAGTAAGGATATCCTGAGTAACAGACAGTGCCTATAAAAAGTATTCACCTCCCCCCCCGCCCCGGAAGTTTTCATGTTTTATTGTTTTACGACTTTGAATCACTGTGGATGTAATTTTGGCTTTTACACTGATCAACAGAAAAAGACTCTTTCGTGACAAAGTGAAAACAGATCTCTACAAAGTGATCTAAGTTATTTACAAATATAAAACACAAAATAATTGACAGCATAAGTATTCACCCCCTTTAATATGACACACCTGTAAAGGGGGTTTCTTCTTTTTTCTTTGTTACTGTTGGGAAAGGGCTTCTTTGTTTTGTTAAAAGCAGGAATGTTTCTTTGTTGCAAGAGAGTGCTGGAAGCTTGTTTGGGTTAAAACTTACTGATAACGAGAATTGTATTCCTTTGTAAACCAAATGGGGATTAATGTTCTTTCTTCTGAGTCTGTAAGCGGTTGTTGACGGGCTTTTGGGCAGATCGGCGCTAGGGGGTTGAGAGAGAGGACGCAATGCTGTAAGCTGGGCGAGGAATGGACCCCAAGCGGGGGTCCGAGGCCAGGAGGTACTCCGAGGAGGGGGGATGAAGCTAGATGTACTTGGTTGACCACTTCGGAGGGTCCTGAGCTGCGAGTCGAGGAGTTCGGAGGGGATCGAATGGTGGCCAGAAGACTTCAGTAATTGAGCTCCAACGGCTGTGCACGAAGTGGTTTGGACTTTGATAAGTTTGGCGCCTTTTCTTTATTTTTCTCTTCATATATACTGTATCGTTATTAATCACTTAGTTATAGTAACCTTTATAAATTGTACTCATTTAATCGCTTATGGTGTACTGTCCGTTTTTTGGGCGAGGCGGGGACATCACACAGCATCCACACCAGCTGATTACCCAGTTTGGCGGGGCCGAAGGCTGCTCCCCCTAGACGAGAACGAGCTGAGCGAGCCTGAGGCGACCCAGGAGGTTACATTGCGAGGGGCTCGTCTGGGATTGATTTCTGTGGAAGCTGTGTGATCACCCTCTTTAAATTGTGTCTGCGGCGAAGAGCTGGTGTGCCTTTGTGGCTGTGCGATTGCTGGTTATCACTGTGTGTGTGTTGGGTGGGGTGGCTGCTGTTGGTAGCCTGGAGGTCGTTGTTCGAGTTCTGACTACTGCTGACGAAATGGTGGTGGGACCATGGGTTGTCCGTACTGTTTGGAGAGTGAGGAGTGACAGGTTGGGATATTTCAGCAGTGGTGAGCTCCGCCCGGTTGTTGGAATAATATCCAACCCTAAAGGGGCGGAGGCGTGGGCGGAGCGGACCCCTCAGTTGTTGGGTGAGTGGCAGTACTTGGCTGAGGGAAAGCGACAGGGACGATTGAAAGTTTGAGTAGGCGGGCTGGTGACTTTGTTAGAACTGTCGGGCGCAATTACCTCGAAGTGACCGCTGCCAGTTCTGGGAAAGTGTGGGAAAATGCGTATGGTTCGACTGGAAGTCAAATGCCGCAGCTGGGGGGCTTATCACATCCGTGGCAGGAGATTGGTGGAAAGTTTTTAGGGTATCCCTTTTGCCTAGGGGGGCAGATAAATTGCTTGTGGTGCCAAGGGGATCTGTCAAGGGGATCAGTTGTTCCGTTGATTTGATAGGCGTCGGGAAACTTAGAGGAGGCCCAGTGGGGGAACGGCTTGGGGTCTCTGGGGGAGCACATTCCCAGCAATGTACCAAGGAACTCCCGAAAGGAACAGACTCTATTCCTGAAGGCTTAGAGGGGCCACGTGCACAGGTGTTGTTACGGATGAATGGAAGTCAAGTTAAAGCCATCCTCGGCACCGGGGCGTCAATTAAGTTGCTGTACAGTTTGTTTTATAACCGTTATTGGAAGCATTTACCCTTGATGACATTGAGGGCACTGGAAATTTGGGGTACCAGTGCCGTTGATTATCCAGACAACGGTTGTAGGTCAGTGAAAATGGAGTTCTTGGAGGCAAAAGTGGAGGAGACTGAGGTTCATGAATCGTTAATGCTGATGTGTCCGGACACTGTTGAGACAGGCAGCGTTTCTGTTCTAGAGAGAACCAATATCCTGCTGGTGCGCTTGGGGGCCTGCCCGGAGGAGGCGGGTGAGCGCTGTTTGGAGGCATTGTCGATGCACCCAGAGTTTCGAGCTGCTTGTGCAGACGTGTGTAGCAGCATTGGGCTGATACTGAATTCAAACAAGAGCCAGTGGTGGTACGGCCTGGGGGAAGTATCTGAGGGTGAGACCCTCTTAGTGGACGCTGCGAAATACCACGAGGGAGGGGAGTTGACTGTTGAAGACACCTCGGAGAGAGAGAGGTTGCGGCGACTGGCCCCTGAAGCCGTGAAAGACGTAGGCAGCGTGTGTGTGGATTGTATTGCGTTGAAGGCGCACTGTCAGTGACCAGAATATGGCCCTGAGGGCCGGAGAGGCGATGGCCTGTCTGAGTGGTGCAAAATGGTTTAAGGTGCTGGATCTGAGGAGTGGATGTTGCCAGATCCTGATGAGTGGGGCCGACAAGGAGAAGACGGCCGTTATAAATTCCCTAGGAGTCTTTGGGTCCGAAAAGATGCCACAGGGCATATCTGGAGCCCTTGCAACCTTCCTGCGGGGCAGGTGGAAGACCATAGGGGATGTGGAGGCATTTGGAGTTTTGGTGTATGTGGATGATCTCTTGGTATTTGGATTTGCCTCAGGAGAATATGAAGTGAGGTCGTTGCAGGAGCAGCTGAGAACTACCGAGTTAAAGTGTTTTCTGGACACGTGCCAGGGCTGGCGAAGGTCGCAGCTCGTGAGTGACTGTCTCTACGGAATCAAGTTTGAAATGAAGATGGAGAGACTGGAGAAAGTGATCTGGAACCATTCGGAAGACTTACAAGTTGTAGAGAATGAAGAAAGTTGTCTGACTGAGGGCAATAGCAAACTGAGAACCTGGAGAGGGGAGTTTGCGGAGGTGTAGAAATTACAGACAAAACTCAGAAGAGGGAAGCGGAAGCTTGAAGGGAACCTGAAGATGACCATCGACAGTTCAAATGAAGTGCAAAACCTGTGTAGCGTTCTCGCTCGGGTGTAATGAAATGCCGAATTAAACGCCGAGATAAACCACAGTCAATGAAACAAGGTTGCAGTAAGATTAATCATTTACTGTTCGCTCTTCACATTAACGTATGGTGAAAACTGTTGATAAAACAATACAAGATTGATACAGTATTTGTTCCCTTCTTGATATCACATTTACATTGTAAATACTTGTAAAAGTAAACTACAACTACATTGCATTAAAGTGCAGCACACAGTTAGAATCTACCTACGCCATGGACCGCTTTAAATACACTTCAACACAAACTATCCGCAACTCTTTAACTAACGAAAACATAAACCTCCTCGGCCGTCGTTACTTTTAACGGGATCGGCGTTAACATTTTAATTCAACATATCGATTATCTATTAACTTACGGCGTTGCTCTCACTGTGATTTCTAATGCTTACAAACAACTTCTTGCTCAGGTCTGCCTCGTGCGAACCCCTGCCCTTGCGTTGATCCCAAACCGGTATTTTCCCACAAGACGCAGCGAAACCAGATGTGACGTCATCGCATGCCGATATACTTTACAGGCAATGAATATACTTTAAACACTTCTAATTCTAACTAGAAAATACTAACAAATGAATTACTAAGCGAAAATATTATAAACTAAATAACTGCCATAAAGGCAACACAACCTGAAAGTTGATCTGGAAGTCATGAGGAAGAAAAAGCTGGAGAGAAGTGCAGTGAATACTGAACAGGAGGCTGAAGAGACTGCAGGAGCAGTGCAGGCCACGTGTTTCCGTTTGGAGAAGATCAAACAGCAGCTACTGATCGCAGAAATGAAGAAGAATACAGATTCGATGGATGATGTGCTGGATGTGTGGTACATGCTGCCTTTTGCTGACTTTCCCTCGATTGAGGAGGAGACCTTTGGCCCTTCTCCCATTGAGTCAGGTGTAGCGGGGAGGGTTAGCTGTGTGCAGTGTGGGGCACGAGTGAGAGGTTGAGAGAGGAGTTGGTAGTGGGCCCAAGGTATCCCCAGTTGTGTCCGAGCCTGAAGGGTTAGGTGAGGGGGTATGGAGGTCTCAGAAGGGTTAGGGAACTCCCAGATAGTTGGCCTAAGTAGCGCCTGAGGAACAGGGCGTGAGGTTTACTGTGTGGGGAGGAGATGTCACTGTTTGTGCTTGGGTTATGGTGTGTTGGCAGGAAAGGTGGCGAGTTATTTAATAGTCATGAGGACATGACTTTTATTTGGTGGGGGGAGAGTGTGAAGGGGATTTCTTCTTTTTTCTTTGTTACTGTTGGGAAAGGGCTTCTTTGTTTTGTTAAAAGCAGGAATGTTTCTTTGTTGCAAGAGAGTGCTGGAAGCTTGTTTGGGTTAAAACTTACTGATAAAGAGAATTGTATTCCTTTGTAAACCAAATGGGGATTAATGTTCTTTCTTCTGAGTCTATAAGCTTTTGTTGACGGGCTTTTGGGCAGATTGGCACGAGGGGGTTGAGAGAGAGGACGCAATGCTGTAAGCTGGGCGAGGAACAGACCCCAAGCGGGGGTCCGAGGCCAGGAGGTACTCCAAGGAGGGGGGATGAAGCTAGATGTGCTTGGTTGACCACTTCGGAGGGTCCTGAGCTGCGAGTCGAGGAGTTCGGGGGGGTTCAAATGGTGGCCAGAAGACTTCAGCAATTGAGCTCCAACGGTTGTGCACGAAGTGGTTTGGACTTTGATAAGTTTGGCGCCTTTTCTTTATTTTTCTCTTCATATCTACTGTATCATTATTAATCACTTAGTTATAGTAACCTTTATAAATTGTACTCATTTAATCGCTTATGGTGTACTGTCTGTTTTTGGGCGAGGCGGGGACATCACACAGCATCCACACCAGCTGATTACCCAGTTTGGCGGGGCCGAAGGCTGCTCCCCCTAGACGAGAACGAGCTGAGCGAGCCTGAGGCGACCCAGGGAGTTACACACAAAATCACCACTGATGCAGCCAATGGATTTACAAGTCACATAATTAGTTATAAGGAGATCAACTGTGTGCATTCAAGGAGTTTCAATTGATTGTAGTAAAGTACACCTGTATCTGGAAGGTCCAACTGCTGGTGAGTCAGTATCCTGGAAAAAACTACACCATGAAGACAAAAGAACACTCTAAGCAACTCTGTGAAAAAGTTACTGAAAAGCACAAGTCAGGAGATGGATACAAGAAAATTTCCAAGTTGCTGAATATCTCTTAGAGTACAGTTAAGTTAATCATCGAGAAATGGAAAGAATATGGTACAGCTGTAAATCTGCCTAGAGCAGGCTGTCCTTATAAACTGAGTGACTGTGAAAGAAGAGGACTAGTGAGGGAGGCCACCAAAAGACTTCCGACAGCTCTGGAGGAGTTACAAGCTTCAGTGGCTGAGATGGGAGAGACTGCACATACAACTGTTGCCCGGGTGATTCACCAGTCTCAGCTTTATGGGAGAGTGGCAAAGAGAAAGCCACTGTTGAAAAAACTCACATGAACTCTCAGTTAGAGTTTTGCCAGAAGGCATGTGGGAGACTCTGACGTCAGCTGAAGAAGGTTCTATGGTCTGATAAAACCAAAATTGAGCTTGTTGCCCATCATAGCGTTTATTCTGTTTGGCATAAACCAAGAACTGCACATCATCAAAAACACACCATCCCCACCGTGAAGCGCGGTGGTGGCTGCATCACGCTGTGGGGATGCTTCACTGCAGCAGGTCCTGGAAGGCTTGTGAAGGAAGAGGGTAAAATGAATACAGGGAAAGTGGAAAAAAACAGGGAAATCCTGGAGGAAAACCTGATGCAGTCTGCGGGAGAACTGCGACTTGGGAGAAAATTTGTTTTCCAGCAGAACAATGACCCCAAGCATGAAGACAAAGCTACAAAGGAATGGCTTAAAAACAAAGTTAATGTCCTGGAGTGGCCAAGTCAGAGAACAGATCTCAATCCAATTGAGAATTTGTAGCTGGACTTGAAAAGGGCTGTGTACTCATGATTCCCACACAATCTGACAGAGCTTGAGCAGTTTTGCGAAGGAGAGTGGGGAAAAATTGCAGTGTCCAGATGTGCAAAGCTGATAGAGACCTGTCCACATAGACCCAAGGCTGTAATTGCTGCCAAAGTTGCATCTACTAAATACTGACTTGAGGGGGTGAGTAATTATGCAATCAATTATTTGGTGTTTAATAATCATAATAAATTTAGAGCACTTTGCAGAAATTTGTTTTCACTTTGACAGAAAAGAATCCTTTCTGTTGACCAGTGTCAAAAAAGCCAAATTAAATCCACTGTGATTCAATGTTGTAGAACAGTAAAACATGAAAACTTCCAAAGGGGATGAATACTTTTTATAGACACTGTATCTCTTGAGGTGGTACCATTTAGTGCATTGGGCCCCTAAATCCCTAAACCTTTCCTTTCCACGTACTTATTCAAATGTACGTATACCCGCCTCTGTAGCAACTTCTCTACAAATCTCTGGTGAGGCCGCACTTAGAGTATTGTGTTCATTTCTAGTCACCTCATTATAGGAAGGATGTGGAAGCTATGGAGAGGGTGCAGAGGAGATTTACCAGGATGTTGCCTGGTTTGGAGAACAAGTCATATGAAGCAAGATTAGCAGAGCTGGGACTTTTCTTTTTGGAGCGTAGAAGAATGAGAGGGGACTTGATAGAGGTCTACAAGATTATGAGAGGCATAAATAGGGTGGATAGTCAGTACCTGTTTCCCAGGGCACCAATAGCAAACACCAGAAGGCATATGTACAAAATTTAGGGAGGGAAGTTTAGGGGAGACATCTGGGGTAAGTTTTTTACACAGAGGGTTGTGAGTGCCTGGAATGACTTGCCAGGGATGGTGGTGGAGGCTAAAACATTCGGGGTATTTAAGAGCCTCTTGGACAGGCACATGGATGAAAGAAAAATGGAGGGTTATGGGGTAGTGTGGGTTTAGTACTTTTTTTCAAGGATTATATGGGTCGGCACAACATGGAGGGCTGAAGGGCCTGTACTGTGCTGTAGTGTTCTATGGTTCTGGCAATGGGGAAAGGATGCCCCCAGATTCCTTTTAAATATCTTCCCTCTCACTTTCACTCTACCCTACAGTCTTGGACTCTAGTCTCCTACCACGGGAAAAAGATTGTATCCACTCACCTTATCTGTGCTCCTCTATGACTTCACTCCTCAGCCTCCTGCCTGTCCAGCATCTTCTTCTAGCTCAAGTCCTGCAGTCCTGGCAATATCATTGTGAATATTTTCTGCAGTCTTTCCAAGTTAATGACATTTTCCCTATAAATGTGAGAGTAAAACTGCACAAAATACTTTCAGAGTGGGGTCATTAATGAGTTGTACAGTTGCAATGTGACATACAAATTCATTTATTCCATGCCCAGTATGATGAAGGTCATTATGCCAAGTGTCTTCTTCACAACCCTATCTACCTGTGTTACCACTTTCTGGGAAATTTTTATCTGTGTCTGTAGGTCTCTCAGTTATTCAACACTTTCCAAGGACCCACCATCTACTGCACCTGCCCAGTCCTGGTTTCACTTACTAAAATGAAATGCGTCATATTTGCCTGAGTTAAATTCCATCTGCCATCCCTTGGCCCACTTTCCCAGTTGATCCAGATCCTGTTGTAATCTTAGACAACAACTTCACTGTCTACCATACCACCAATTTTGGTGTCAACTGCAAATCTATTAACTATGTTAAAACATCATCATCCAAATTTTAATCTAAGTGACAAACGGCTGAGGATCAGCACTTGTGGTCACACGACTCCAATCTGAATTACAACCCTCCATTACTCCCCTCTCTCACCTTCCACTGGCCTATTTTGCATCCAATTGGCTGGCGTATCATGGACCCCATGTGATTTAACATTCCAGACCACCTTACAATGGGACCCTGTAAAAGGACTGGCTGAAGACCAAGTCGACAACATCTATCACCATTATCTTGTCACTCTTCTTCATCACCTCTTCAAAAGCTCAGTCAAATCTGAGTTTTGAACTGTTCCTACTGTTGTGAAACATAGAAACATAGAAAATAGCTGCAGGAGTAGGCCATTCGGCACTTCAAGCCTGCACCGCCATTCAGTATGATCATGGCTGATCATCCAACTCAGAACCCTGTACCTGCTTTCTCTCCATACCCCTGATCCCTTTAGCCACAAGTGCCATATCTAACTTCCTCTTAAATATAGCCAATGAACCAGCCTCAACTGTTTCCTGTGGCAGAGAATTCCACAGATTCACTACTCTCTGTGAGAAGAAGTTTTTTCTCATCTCGGTCCTAAAAGGCTTCCCCTTTATCCTTAAACTGTGACCCCTCATTCTGGACTTCCCCAACATCGGAAACAATCTTCCTGCATCTAGCCTGTCCAATCCCTTTAGAATTTTATACATTTCAATAAGGTCCCCCCTCAATCTTCTAAATTCCAGTGAGTATAAGCCTAGTCGATCCAGTCTTTCTTCATATGAAAGACCTGCCATCCCAGGAATCAATCTGGTGAACCTTCTCTGTACTCCCTCTATGGCAAGAATGTCTCTCCTCAGATTAGGGGACCAAAACTGCGCACAATATTCTAGGTGCAGTCTCACCAAGGCCTTGTACAACTGTAGTAGAACCTCCCTGCTCCTGTACTCAAATCCTTTTGCTGTGAATGCCAACATACCATTTGCCATTTTCACCGCCTGCTGTACCTGCATGCCCACCTTCAATGACTGGTGTACAATGACACCCAGGTCTCATTGCACCTCCCCTTTTCCTGATCGGCTACCGTTCAGATAATAATCAGTTTTCCTGCTCTTGCAACCAAAGTGGATAACCTCACATTTATCCACATTAAATTGCATCTGCCATGAATTTTCCCACTCACCTAACCTATCCAAGTCACCCTGCATCCTCTTAGCATCCTCCTCACAGCTAACACCGCCGCCTAGCTTCATGTCATACGCAAACTTGGAGATGTTGCATTTAATTCGCTCGTCTAAATCATTAATATATATTGTAAACAACTGGGGTCCCAGCACTTAGCCTTGCGGTACCCCACTAGTCACTGCCTGCCATTCTGAAAGGGTCCCGTTTACTCCCACTCTTTGCTTCCTGTCTGCCAACCAATTCTCTATCTACATCAATACCATACCCCCAATACCGTGTGCTTTAAGTTTGCACACTAATCTCCTGTGTGGGACCTTGTCAAAAGCCTTTTGAAAATGTAAATATACCACATCCACTGGCTCTCCCCTATCCACTCTACTAGTTACATCTTCAAAAAATTCTATAAGATTCGTCAAACATGATTTTCCTTTCACAAATCCATGCTGACTTTGTCCGATGATTTCACTTCTTTCCAAATGTGCTGTTATCACTTCTTTGATAACCGACACTAGCATTTTCCCCACCACCAATGTCAGACTAACTGGTCTATAATTCCCCTGTTTCTGTCTCCCTCCTTTTTTAAAAAGTGGGGTTACATTAGCCACCCTCCAATCCTCAGGAACTAATCCAGAATCTAAGGAGTTTTGAAAAATTATCACTAATGCATCCACTATTTCTTGGGCTACTTCATTAAGCACTCTGGGATGCAGACCATCTGGCCCTGGGGATTTATCTGCCTTTAATCCCTTCAATTTACCTAACACCACTTCTCTACTAACATGTATTTCCCTCAGTTCCTCCATCTCACTAGACCCTCGGTCCCTTACTACTTCCGGAAGATTATTTATGTCCTCCTTAGTGAAGACAGAACCAAAGTAGTTATTCAATTGGTCTGCCATGTCTTTGTTCACTATGATCAATTCACCTGTTTCTGACTGTAAAGGACCTACATTTGTCTTGACCAATCTTTTTCTTTGAACTTTTTTGAAGAATGAGTCTAGCCAAATTCCTATGCAATATTCCTTTCAATCAAACACTACCACACTGCCATTCAAACAGTCCTTTCAGAGAAACACCTCTGACCACAAGTCCATCAGTCGGTGCTCAGCATGGAATGTCCTGCAGGCACTGTGGGACAGGGACTCAGATGATACCATGGGGTGGTTCCATAGAACCATCGAACATTACAGTACAGAAACAGGCCCTTTGGCCTTTCCTGGCTGTGCCAAACCATTTCTCTGCCTAATCCCACCGATTTGCACCTGGACCATATCCTCCCATACCCCTCCCATCCAAGTACCTGTCCAAGTTTTCTTAAATCTTAAAAGTGAGCCCGCATTTACCATTTCATCTGGCAGCTCATTCTACACTCCCACCACTCTCTGTGTGAAGAAGCCCCCCCTAATGTTCCCTTTAAACTTTTCCCCTTTCACCCTTAAGCCATGCCCTCTGGTTTTTTTCTCCCCTAGCCTCAGTGGGAAAAGCTGGCTTGCATTCACTTTATCTATACCCATCATAATTTTATATACTTCTATCAAATGACCCCTCATTCTTCTATGCTCCAGGAAATAAAGTCCTAACCGATTCGACCTTTCTCTGTAACTCAGTTTCTCAAGTCCAGGCAACATCCATGTAAACCTTCTCTGCAATCTTCCAACCTTATTAATATTCTTCCTGTAATTAGGTGACCAAAACTGCACACAATACTCCAAATTCGGTCTCACCAATGTCTTATACAACCTCACCGTAACATTCCAACTCTTATACTCAATACTTTGATTTATAAAGGCCAATGTACCAAAAGCTCTCTTTACGACCCTATCTACCTGTGACACCACTTTTAGGGAATTATGTATCTGTATTCCCAGATCCCTCTGCTCTACTGCACTCCTCAGTGTCCTACCATTTACCTTGTATGTTCTACCTTGGTTTGTCCTTCCAAAATGCAATACCTCACACTTGTCTGCATTAAACTCCATCTGCCATTTTTCAGCCCATTTTTCCAGCTGATCCAAATCCCTCTGCAAGCTTTGAAAACCTTCTTCACTGTCCACTACACCTCCAATCTTTGTATCATCAGCAAATTTGCTGATCCAATTTATCACATTATTATCCAGATCATTGATTTCGATGACAAACAACAATGGACCCAGCACTGATCCCTGTGGCACACCACTAGTCACAGGCCTCCACTCAGAGAAGCGATCCTCCACTACCACTCTTTGGCTTCTGCCACTGAGCTAATGTCTAACCCAATTTACTACCCCTCCATGTATACCTAGCGAATGAATCTTCCTAACTAACGTCCCACGTAGAACCTTGTCAAAGGCCTTACTGAAGTCCATGTCGACAACTTCCACTGCCTTCTCTTCATCCACTTTCCTAGTAACCTCCTCAAAAAACTCTAATAGATTTATTAAACATGACCTACCATGCACAAAGCCATGTTGACTTTCCCTAATAAGACCCTGTCTATCCAAACACTTGTAAATCCTATCTCTTAGTACTCCTTCCAATAATTTACCTACTACTGACGTCAAACTTACCAGCCTATAATTTTCCGGATTACTTTTAGAGACTGTTTTAAACAACGGAACAACATGAGCTATCCTCCAATATTCCGGCACCTCATCTGTAGATACCGACATTTTAAATATATCTACCAGGGCCCCTGTAATTTCAACACTAGTCTCCTTCAAGGTCTGAGGGAATACCCTGTCAGGTCCTGGGGATTTATTTACTCTTATTTGCCTCAAGACAGCAAGCACCTCCTCCTCTTCAATCTGTATAGGTTCCATGATCTCACTACCTGTTTACCTTATTTCCACAGACTCCATGCCAGTTTCCTTAGTAAATACAGACACAAAAAAAACCAATTTAAGATCTCCCCCATGTCTTTTGATTCCATGCATAGTTGACAATTCTGATCTTCAAGAGGACCAATTTTATCCCTTTTGGCTTGGGATCCAGGGAAGTCTGGCCAGGTGGATTCAGAATTGACTTGCCTGCAGAAGGCAGAGGGTTGTGGTGGAGGGAGTACATTCAGATTAGAGGGTTGTGACTAGTGGTGTCCCACAAGGATCTGTTCTGGGACTTCTACTTTTCATGATTTTTATTAATGACCTGGATGTGGGGGTAGAAGGGTGGGTTGGCAAGTTTGCAGACAACACAAAGGTTGGTGGTGTTGTGGATAATGTAGAGGATTGTAGAAGATTGTAGAAGGTAGTTAGGGTAGTTAAGAAAGCCTATGGGGGGTTAGCTTTCATAAGTCGAGGGATAGAGTTTAAGAGACACGATGTAATGATGCAGCTCTATATAACTCTGGTTAGGCCACACTTGGATTACTGTGTCCAGTTCTGGTCGCCTCACTATAGGAAGGATGTGGAAGCATTGGAAAGGGTACAAAGGAGATTTACCAGGATGCTGCCTGGTTTTGAGAGTATGGATTATGATCAGAGATTAAGGGAGCTAGGGCTTTACTCTTTGGAGAGAAGGAGGATGAGAGGAGACATGATAGAGGTGTACAAGATATTAAGAGGAATAGACAGAGTGGACAGCCAGCACCTCTTTCCCAGGGCACCACTGCTCAGTACAAGAGGACATGGCTTTAAGGTAAGTGGAGGGAAGTTCAAGGGGGATATTAGAGGAAGGTTTTTCACTCAGAGAATGGTTGGTGCGTGGAATGCACTGCCTGAGTCAGTGGTGGAGGCAGATACACTAGTGAAGTTTAAGAGACTACTAGACAGGTATATGGAGGAATTTAAAGTGGGTGGTTATATTGGAGGCAGGGTTTGAGGGTCAGCACAACATTATGGGCTGAATGGCCTGTAATGTGCTGCACTATTCTATGTTCTATGATCTATTATATACTTGTGGAAGCTCTTAGGATTATCCTTCACCTTGACTGCCAAAGCAACCTCATGTCTTCTTTTAGCCCTCCTGATTTCTTTCTTAAGTATTTTTTTGCACTTGTTATACTCCTCAAGCACCTTATTTGCTCCCTGTTGCTGTACATGTTATACATCTCTCTCTTCTTCTTTATCAGAGTTCCAATATCCCTGGAGAACCAAGGTTCCTTATTCTTATTCACTTTGCCTTTAATCCTGACAGGAACGTACAAACTCTGCAATCTCAAAATTTCTCCTTTGAAGGCCTCCCACTTACCAATCACATCCTTGCCAGAGAACAACCTGGCAACCTATTCCCCTATACACCCTTCCGTCACCTGTCCTAACTCGTTTCTAATAGCAGATCTAATATTGCATCCTCTCTAATTGGTACCTATATATATTGATTTAGAAAACTCTCCTGGACACATTTTACAAACTCGAACCCATCTAATCCTTTAACAGTTTGTGGAAATTTATGGATCAATTTGTGGAAAATTAAGATCCCCTACTATCACAACTTTATGTTTCCTGCAGTTGTCTGCAATCTTTCTGCAGATTTGCTCCTCCAATTCTCGCTGACTATTGGGTGGTCTATAATATAACCCCATTAATGTGGTCATATCTTTCCTGTTTCTCAGCTCCACGCATATGGCCTTGATAGACAAGCCCTCTAATCTGTCCTGCCTGAGCACTGCCTTAACATTTTCCCTGACAAGCAAAGCCACCCTCATCCTCACCCTTCATCCCTCTGCCTCTATCACATCTGAAACATCTAAACCCTGGAACATTAAGCTGTCAGTCTTGCCCCTCCTGTAGCCAAATTTCACTAATGGCTATAATGTCATAATTCCATGTGTCAATCCACACCGTCAGCTCATCTGCCTTCCCCACAATACTCCTCGCATTGAAAAAGACACACCTCAGAAGATTATTACCACCATACACAAACCTCCTATTTGTGACTTTGCATGAACTTTTAACATCATTTATTTTCAGCCCCGCTCCACTACCTGCTCTGGCACTCTGGTTCCCATCCCCCCACAAATCTAGTTTAAACCCTCCCCAATAGCACTAACAAACCTCCCTGCAAGGATATTGGTCCACCTGTAGTTCAGGTGTAACCCTGAGGAAATTGTCGAAACAGGTTGGAAGAATTGTTCTAAGTAGATTTCACAAATAAGCACTGAAATCTCATTTGGCCGGTGATGAGAGGAGCCTCCCCATTAGATCCTTCCTGTACAGTCAAAGTTTTACTCTCAGGAGGGCTGTATTGAGAATGAGATGATCACTCAATTCTCTGTAGATTGTGTGGTTGCCAAGCAGGTCTGGAGAAGGACCCAAGGGACCTTGTTGACTCTCACCCTGAGTAGCTGTGTAACAGAGGGCTGTCTGATCCATGGGCTGTTCCCAGGGACACGTACCAACACAGACATCAAGTGCTGCCGGAAGGTCATCCAGCCAGTGAAAGTGGTGAGTGGATATAGGAACAGGGTGGTAGATCAGATGCATGTGTTGCTGAAAGGATACTACAGGAGAATGGGCTTTAGGTACTTGGATCATTGGGACAACTTCTCAGTAGATGAGACCTGCAAGTGGAGGAGTGACTACTGAACTGGAATGTGAGGGATTTCCTTGCTGTTGAGGAGGGCTTGAGTTGATTTGGCAGCAGGCTGGGTCTCAGACCAGTGGCACAGGTCTGGGGAGATGGTTCAATGCAGCAGATAAACGAAGTGAATCCCATCAGGAGAGGAAGCAGGTGCACAATGAGGAACAGGGAGGAGTGGTAAGCTAAATTACATCTTTGCATGGAGCCTGATGGATGAGACCAATGAACTGAGTGTGTCGACCAGCATGTGGGGCTACAACATTGTTGCAATCACAGAAACGTGGTTGGAAGGAGGGGACTGGCTGCCCAATGTTCCAGATTATGGAAGTTTCAGATGTGATAGTACGGAGGTAAAAGAGAGGGAGGATTCACAATAACGATCAGGGAGAACATCATGCAGTGCCCAGGAAGGGTGTCCTGGAAGCTCTTCTAATGGGGTCATGTGGGGAAAACTACAAACGTTTGTACAAAATAAGATACATTTATTCAATTCACCTGGAGTACACTGCAGGTCTCCAAACAGTCAGCAGCAGACAGGAGCAGATATGCAGACAGAGTGCCTGGAAGGAATTTGTATGTTCTCCCCATGACTGTGTGGATATTCCAAAGATGTTTGGTTAGGGTTAGTAAATTGTGGCTTGATATGTTGGCACCGGACACATGACAGTCCTTGCAGACTGCCCCAGCACATCCTCACACTGACACAAACAACACATTTCCATGTTTGTTTCGACATCTTGATGTACACATCACAAATAAAGCTAATTTAATCTTGACAACACACACAAGCTCAGCAGTCCAGGCAGCATCTATGGAAAAGAGTACAGTCGACTCTCAGACTGAGAGCCTTCCAGAGGACTGGAGAAAAGATGAGGAGTCAGAGTTAGAAGGTGGAGTGAAGGGAGGGAGAAACACAAGGTGAAGGGTGAAACCAGGAGGGGGAGGAGTGACGTAAAGAGCTGGGAAGTCAATTGGTGAAATTGATACAGGACTGGAGAGGGGAAAACCTAATAGGAGAGGACATGTTCCCAGGAAGGATACGTGGCTGTGGTAGTGGGTTTGCGTAAGCACGTGGTCGAAGAGTCGGAGGGCATCAGGAATCAAAGAGGGAGATCAGTGAGAGAGGGTTTCACTGAACTCCCGTCAAAGGGAAGATTTAAACTTCTTCAGGGTAGGCATCCCTAGAGAGACTTTTCAGTGAGTGTGTTGCTTGGATTTCCAGCATCTCCAGATTTTTTCCCTTGTTTGTAATTTAGTTTTGAAGTTGCTACACCCACCCCTACACCTCCTCTCTCACCACCATCCAGACCCCTACACCTCCTCTCTCACCACCATCCAGACCCCTACACCTCCTCTCTCCCCACCATCCAGACCCCTGCACCTCCTCTCTCACCACCATCCAGACCCCTACACCTCCTCTCTCACCACCATCCAGACCCCTACACCTCCTCTCTCACCACCATCCAGACCCCTACACCTCCTCTCTCACCACCATCCAGACCCCTACACCTCCTCTCTCACCACCATCCAGAGCCCCAAACTCTCCTTCCAGGCGGGACAGGGCTTCACCTGTGAATCTGTCAGGGTCGTCTATTGTATCCAGTACTCCCGAAGTGGGCTCCTCTGCCTCAGTGACACCCGATACAGATTGGGGGAACGGCTTCAACAGGCATCTTCACTCTGTCTGCTGCAAAAGGCAAGATCTCCCTGTGGCTTCCCATTCCCATTCCAGCGTGTTAGTTCCTGGGCTCCTCTACTGCCATGATGAGGTCACACACAGGTTGTTGGAGCAACACTGCATATTCTGTCTGGGCGGCCAGCCTCAACCTGATGGCATGAACACTGATTTCTAAATTCTGCTCCACTGATTTCTAAATTCTGCTCCCCCCCCTTTTTCCATTGCCACTGCTGGTAACCTTCTCACCCCCCCCCCCCCCACCACCTCCTCACTGTCCATCACCTCTCTCTAGTTCCCTTCCTCCTGCCTTCTCTTCCACAGTCTGCTGTCCTCTCCTGTCAGACTCCTCCTCAGCCCTTTACCACTTCTGCTTTGCACCTCCCGGCTTCTTGCGTCACCCCTCCTTTCCCACCCATCTTACCCCCCACCCGGCTTCACCAGCCAGTTTGTACTCCTCCCCCTCCTCCCCACCCTCTGGTTTCTGCCCCTTCCTTTCCAGTCCTGATGAAGGCTGCCAGCCCAAAACATCAACTGTTTGTTCCCCCTCCATAGATGCTGCCTGACTTGCTGAGTTCCTCCAGCATTTTGTGAGTGTTGCCCAACATTTCCTGCATCCACTGTGTCTCTTGTGTTGATGGTGGAGGTGTCAGTGGGGGAGCTTTTTTGGGGATAGGGCTCATAATTCTCCAAATTTCAAGGCAGTTAAAGATAATCATGGTGCACAAGAAAATGTCCAATATTGGGAAAAGTTCAATTTCAAAATAAACAAAAGAGTTGAAATAGGTTTTGGGCAGAAGATAGGAGCCTGGTAAACAGTGGCTCATGAGAGTTCAGAGTTACCCTGTGCCTGTGAGGGTGGGGGTTAAGGGCAGCAAGGTGGGAAGGGGGGGTGCAGGGGAGCTAGACAATGAGGGCTTGATGAAGAAGGGAAACATATGACAAATGTAAAGGGAAAATGGGTGGTGATGTTTCTGGGGAGAAAAAGAATGACAAAGCAGGACCAGGAAATATCATTGGATGACATAAAAGTTAAAAGAGAGTCCCAAAGCATTTGATAAGTGTCTTAGGAGCAAGAGGGCAAGCAAGCAAAGAAGATGTTCCCTTAGGTAGCAAAGGGGTCATCTGTGTGTGGAGCCTGGGGATGTGAGTGTGAAGTGTGTTCATCAGTGACAAAGGCATTGCAGATGAAGTGCTTGAGGCGAGGGAGTATGATACTCTTGGGCATGTTAGGATGAAGCAAGAGGAGGTGTTCATGGTCTTGGAGCACATACAGGTTGATAAATCACCAGGACCTGTTGAGATGTATTGCAGGCTGCTCTATGCCAGGGAGAAGATTGCTGGCTCCCGACAGAGATGCATAGACCTTCACTGGCCACAGCTGAAGGAGGACAACAAATATAGTCCCTTTAATCAAGAAGGGTAACATGGTGAACATTCTGCAAACCATATCTTTTAGTCTGTGTGTCACCGACAGTATTGTTAATTTGCTAATTTCAATTTACTTTTGCAGTTTACAAGTTGCATTAAGGACTTTTAAAAAACTAGTTCTTGCTTGAATTCCTATTCACTATGTTCGTACAAACTCCAGAATACCCTCCTCTTGCCCCTTGGACAGAAATCTGTCTCAGGGAGGCCAAACTTCAAGGAAGATCTAATCAAGTAAGGCAGCAAAAATGCCCTTCACTTTGTATCCCTTCCCCAATTAATAACCCATCATGTCCTTGTGTGCCTAAGTACGTAGACATCCCTAACTGGCCATCTTTGTGACTAAACAGAGTTGGCAATAAAACATTCTGGAAATTAGATCACATTCTCCTCTTGGGCATATTTGTCTTTTTGATTTAAAATACTTTAAAATGCAGCTCTTTCCTGTGTTTGCTTGTTGCCTCTTTCCCTGATTTTAATCACATCCTTATCTTCACCTCTTCAATCTCTGATTTGTGAAACTATCAGACATGCTGTCGGTAGTTAGTGTGCAGGCACCAGCAAGGTAACTGTGTTTCAGCTTCACAAGCAACAGTTCACACTCCTTGCCATGACGGAAGATTATCAGAATAATCTGACAAGTCTCTCAATCCCTTTGATCAATCTACAGGAGGATTTGGGGTGGTCTCTATTCAAATAGTTGCAAGGACCTCAGCCCTGTGACACTCCTCCCAGATCGTCCTTTTGACTGCTGGCCCAACAACTGAAAGAGGCCGGCTCATTTGTCTTCACTCCCATTCAGGCTGGGCGAGCTCCTTTCCGACAATTTCTGCAATTTCTTCTCTTTTTCTCAATCTGCCTTGCCATTGAGGTTAACGTCTGTCACAACTCGAATTCCTGCCCACCGATTTCCCAACATCTTTCCATTCTGATCTGTATAACTAATCATCTCCCTCCGAGGACCAGCCTTCATTACAAAGTACTGTTAACGTTATACGTTAGCATGTTATTCATGGCTTGCTGTCGGGCTCTCGCTGCTCTCTGCATTTACATTCCCGTTCCTTTTCACTCACGGGTCTGCTTCAGTCAGCAGGTTGATGGTCATTATTTTAATTTCCTGTAATGAGATTGTTAGTGGGCTGACCTAGTTGGTCTGCCTTCTCCCTCATCAATGGTGAACTCTCACGTGCATTTTACCAGACACGTGCTGGAAATCAAGCACTTTCCACACCTGTGTTCTAAGATTTAGGAATGATCTGGCTTTGGCTACTCATTTGCATTTTATGGACACACACTGTGACTATGTCTCAATTTTACAAAGTTTACTTTTACAAAAGAACTAAAACTCAGTCAATGTGTTGACAATACTCCATTGTGGAGGAGGCGGATCCCACAATTATCTCTAAGGATGAGATGGTGGTGCACTTATACGCAGCTGCCTCTCCGGGGTCAACCAGAAGTGTTTCTGTCTGGTTTAAACATCCTTTTTACAATTGCAAGACCCGGCTGGACATTGAGAATTTAAAGCACTGCAGGTCTACCCCATCAGCAAATTGCTCATTGACAGGGGAGCTGGAGGAACTGGACTTGTTACTGCTGCTAAGAGAGGCATTGGAGTCGGCACGTGAAGGCTGTGTGCAGTCGAAGAGCAAGAGGTTCGCTTGGGCCTTTTTCTTGTGATTGCAGCACCCTGTTGGACATTGGTAATGTAAAATATTGCGAGTCTGGTTCACTGGCTTATTGGCGAAACCGACAGTGACAAGGCTGTGTGGAATCAGTTGTAGCGAGATCTAGGCCTCATTTCATGGGCTTGTGGGTTGCAGCGTCCAAGGAAGGGAGGTGCCAGAGACAGCGTGGCATGGCATCCATGCTGGCCCCTCCCATCAGTGCTGCCCTCTAGTGTTCACTCAATAAGCTGGATTGCCTGAGTGTGTGTGTACATACATACATTCATCTGCGGACTGCTGAGAACTGCTTGTTCTAGTCAACAACACTCATGCACCATCAATTTACAAGGCATTTCACTCAGAGACGGGGGGGGGGGGCGGGGGGATAGTGTGTGTGTGTGTGGACACACATACTGCTTACAAAAAGTATTCATCCCCCCCCCCGAACTGAATTGACTTTATTACTTACATCTTTCATATACATGAGGAGTAAAAGTCTTTACGTTACATCTCCATCTAAATGTGCAATGTGCAATTTATAGTAATTTATAATAAATAGTATGTACAACAGGACAGTCAATATAACATAGAGATACAGTTCTATCAGCATGAGTTCATCAGTCTGATGGCCTGGCGGAAGAAGCTGTCTCAGAGCCTGTTGGTCCTGGCTTTTGTGCTGCGGTATCATTTCCCAGATGGTACCAACTGCCACAGATTGTGGTTGGGGTGATTCGGGTCCCCAGTGATCCTTCAGGCCCTTTTTAGACTCCTGTCTTTGTAATGTCCTGAATAGTGGGAGGTTCACATCAGCAGATGCACTGGGCTGCCCTCACCACTCTCTGCAGAGTCCTGCAATTGAGGGAGGTACAGTTCCCATACCAGGCAGTGATGCAACCATTCATGATGCTCTCAATTGTGCCCCTGTAGAAAGTGCTTGGGATTTTGGGGCCCATACCAAACTTCCTCAACGGTGAAAGAGGCGCTGCTCTGCCTTTTTCACCACACAGCTGGTGTGTACAGACCACGTGGGGTCCTCAGTGATGTGAATGCCAAGAAACCTAAACCCTCTCAACCCCAGATCCATTGTCAACAGGGGTTAGCCTGTCTCCATTCCTCCTGTATTTTTCCTCCTTGGAAGTTTTCATGTTTTATTGTTTTTAACAGCACTGAATCACAATAGATTTAACTTGTTTTGTTTTTTTTGACACTGATCAACAGAAAAGACTCTTTCCTGTCAAAGTGAAAACAAATTTCTTCAAATTGGTCTAAATGTATTACAATTATTAAAAACAAAATAATTGATCGCATAATTACTCAGCCCCTTCAAGTCAGTGTCGGGTAGAAGCACCTTTCGCAGCAATTACAGCCTTGAGTCTGTGTGCATAGCACTTCTTGGATAGTCTCTGTGTGTACATCTAAACTCTGCAATTTTTCCCCATTCCTCTTTACAAACCTGCTCAAGCTCTATCAGATTGCATGGGGATTGTGAATGAACTGTCCTTTTCAAGTCCAACCACAAATTCTCAATTTGATTGAGGTCTGGGCTCTGACTTGGCCATTCCAGGACATTAACTTTGTTGTTTTTGAGCCGTACCTGCGTAGCTTTGACTTTATGCTTAGGGTCATTGTCTTGCTGGAAAACAAATCTTCTCCCAAATTGCAGTTCTCCTGCAGACTGCATCAGGATTTCCTCCAGAATTCCCTATTTTTCTCCCCTTTCCCTGTATTCATTTCACTCTCTACCTTCACAAGCCTTCCAGGGCCTGATGCAGTGAAGCATCCCCACAGCATGATGCAGCCACCACCATGTTTCATGGTAGGGATGGTGTGTTTTTGATGATGTGCAGTGTTTGGCTTATGCCAAATGTAGTTTTTAAGTGTGAATGCCAAAAAGCTTAATTTTGGTTTCATCAGACCATAGAACATTCTTCCAGTTGACTTCAAAGTCTCCCACATGCCTTCTGGCAAACTCTAGCCGAGATTTCATGTGAGTTTTTTTCAATGGTGACTTTCTCTCTGCCACTCTCCCATAAACCTACAACTGGTGAAGAACCCAGGCAACAGTTGTTGTATGCACAGTCTCTCCCATCTCAGCCGCTAAAGTTTGTAACTCCTCCAGGGTTGCCACTGGTCTCTTGGTGGCCTCCCTCACTAGTCCCCTTCTTGCACAATCACTCAGTTTTTGAGGACAGACTGCTCTAGGCAGATCTACAGCTGTGCTGCATTCTTTCCATTTCTTGATGATTGACTTACTATACTCCAAGGGATACTCAGTGACATGGATATTTTCTTGTATCCATCTTGTGATTTTCAACAACCTTTCGTGGAGTTGCTTGGAGTGTTATTTTGTCTTCATAATGTTGTTTTTTCCAGGATATTGACTCACTAGCAATTGGACCTTCCAGATACAGGTGCATTTTTACTACAATCAATTGAAGCACAATGATCTCCATTTAACTATTTATGTGACTTCTAAAACCCATTGGCTGCACCAGTGATGATTTGGTGTGTCATATTAAAGGGGGTGAATACTTATGCAATCAGTTATTTTGTGTTTTACACTTGTAAATAACTTAGCAGCAAGCTGTTTTCACTTTTGTCAGGAAAGAGTTTTTCTGTTGATCAGTGTAAAAAAAACAATTTAAATCGACTGTAATTCAATGTTGTAAAACAATAAAACATGAAAACTTCTACGGTTGGGGGGTGGCGTGGGTGAATAATTTTTAAAGGCACTGTGTATGTATGTATGTGTGTAAATATATATCTATATATATAATGAATTGAATTTATTTAAGTCTTATATCCACAGTAAAAATCTTTGCATTATGACTCTCACAATGTACAGACATGTGAATTTATAAGTCTAATGGCTTGTAGAAAGAAGCTGTCCCATAGCTGTCCCTGTTGGTCCTGGCTTTAATGCTGTGGTAGCTCCAGATCTTAACTCACCTGGCATTGTCCATTCTCAATTCAACATCCACAAATATATAGAGTATATATTCTGTGTGTCTTGCCCTTGTCACAATTGTACCCATGATGTTGCTCTATCCCTTTTATGTAGAACTTTAAATATTCTTGCACTCTTGTGCTCTGATTCACAGGTTTTCCCACACAGAATCAGAAACACACTTACAAACAATGCCCTGCTAAATGGTTTCGCAAACGAGTATACGCTCTGTCATCCGGAACAGTAACCTCCACATGACCCAAGTGTTCACAGTAAACATCCTACACTTAAGCAGTTGCCCACCAAATGTGTGTACACACACCCCTCTGACATAGGTAGACATGTGTGCACACAGACCTGAACACACAGACAGACCACTGCACTTTCACATCTACCTCTCCAGCTCCCTGTCATACTCTCTGCACTCATCCCACAACTTATGGGCTCACTTCAAGGACTCTATAACTCATGTTCTCTGTATGTGTGTATTTATTTTCTTCTTGTATTTACACAGTTATCTTTTGTACATTTCTTGTTTGACTGTCTTTGTTGTATGCAGTTTTCATTGACTCTTCCTCCTTTCTTTCCAGTCCTGAAGAAGAGTCTCAGCTGAAACATTGACTGTTTATTCATTTTCATAGATGTTGTCTAGGCCACTGAGTTCTTCCAGCAGTTTGTATGTGTTGGCTTACTTTGCAAGCCTATGGTCATTGCTCTAAGCAGATCAAAACATGGAGTGTCACACTCACTTCCCCTTCCCCCACCTTAGACTGCTGAGGTTGCTGGCCATGTAGTTGGCTCACGAACATACCCTGGACCCGCCTCCTAATGTTCTGACTGAGACACAGTCACTAGAAAAAATGGAGAAGTTGTGGATATGAAACTCTGTATTCATCACAACAAACAGACTGTCTCCTGGAAACCTCTCAATAGAGTCCCACAAAGATTTACAGTGGAAGCGCATTGTAATTGATGGGGCACCTCTGAAGTTTCAATCACCTTTGCTGGGAGAAACTCATTAACATAGATATTCTAAAAACTTCTGAGGAGAGAAAGCCAGACTTCCGACTATTGATAGAGCTAAGTGATGGCATCAGCCTGGTCTGCAAGCTGCCTTAAACTTGTTTGCTATGGCTCAAATTTCTTAAACCCATAGTTGCCTGCCTGTATTGATGCAGGCTAATTAACACAACCCCACTGTCTTAACGTTTGACTGGCACATATGTTCCCAACAATTATTGTTGGCAGAATTTCAGATGGTGATAAGGAGGTGTACAGGAGCGAGTTTAATCAGTTGGTTGAGTGATGTCACACAACAATCTTGCACTGAATGTCAGTAAGACCATGGAATTGATTGTGGACTTCAGGAAGGGATATCGAAGGAACACACATCAGTCCTTGAGGGATTAAGGAATCAGAAGTGGAAGGGGTGAGCATCCTAGGCCCAATATATTGATACAATTACAAACAAGGCACAACAGTAATTATATTTCATTTGGAATTTAATGAGAATTGGTTTGTCACCAAAGACATTCTCAAATTTCTACAGATGTACCGTGGAGAACACTTGAACTGGTTTGCATCACTGGTATGAAGAGGACAATGCACAGGATAGGTTGAAGCTACAGAAAGTTGTAAACTCAGTCACTTCCATCATGGGCACTAGCTCCCCCAAAATCCAGGACACCTTCAAAAGGTAATGCCTCAAAAAGGTGACATCAATCAATACGGACCCCCATCGTCCAGGACATGTTTTCTTCACAATGCTACAGTCAAGATGGATGTACAGGAGCTGAATACACATGGAACAGCTTCTTCTGCTCCAACATCAGATTTCTGAATGGACAATAAACCCATGAACACTACCTCAGTATTTCCCTCTCTTTTTGCACTACTTATTTTAGTTTTTGCGATATATACTTCTTTTTATAATGTATAGATTTGCAATATACTGTTGCCACAAAGCATCAAATCTCACATCATATACCAGTGATATGAAACCTGATTCTGATTATGAACATCTCATGGTCACTATTTTACAAACCATATCACTTAGTCTATGCTTCACAGACAATACTGTTTATTTGCAAAGGTTTGCTTCTGACTTCAACTTACTGCTTGCAATTTAAAATATACATTAAGAACTGAAGACTGGTTCTTGTTTGAATTAATATCTGTTATATTCACATAACTCCAGAATATTTCCTATTGTGGATCTTAAGCCAGTGCTAAGGAATTTAGTGGGAAAATAAAACATTTTCAGAGTGCAGATTGTGTCTACTGGGTAAGGCCAATATTGCCTAGAACATAGGAATCTACAGCACATTACAGGCCCTGTTGTACCCACCTTTACCTCCGTATTCCACGTACCCACCACTCTGTGTGAAAAACTTACCCCTGACATCCCCCTGTACCTACTTCCAAGCACCTTAAAACTATGCCCCCTCGTGTTAGCCATTTCAGCCCTGGGAAAAAGCCCCTGGCTATCCACATGATCAATGCCTTTCATACTGCTTTGTCTATGGGAAATCCCACCTTGTTGATCTGAATGAATATTTTGAAAATATGAGCAGATTTTTGAGAGTTTTGTAGCTATAGAACAAAAGTTTTAGAAAGGCCTTTGACAAGGCACACTGGTAGTCTGGACAGCTAGAAAGTGGGCAGAGCAATGTCTGTGGAATTTAACCCTGACCATTGTAACGTGATGCAAGCTGAAAAGTCAGATAAGATATCGGAGCAGAATTGGGGCCACGAGAGGATGGTTGGAATTTGGACTAAAAGGAAAGAGGCATTTAAGAGGCATTTGAGCACACATGAGGAAATCTGCAGATGCTGGAAATTCAAACAACACACAGAAAATGCTGGTGGAACACAGCAGGCCAGGCAGCATCTTCGTCAGGACGAAGGGTCTCGGCCCAAAACGTCGACAGCGCTTCTCCCTGTAGATGCTGCCTGGCCTGCTGTGTTCCACCAGCATTTTATCTGAGCACACGTTTGTTTTGCCAAGCGTGCGAACCTTATGGGGGTTAATACGACAGATACCACTTGGTCAGCGATCAGTGTGACTCTGCTGTAATGTTCCAAAATGTGGCCCCAGTGAGTGACCTTCTGCTCTGCCACCTCCACCGCCCTGAGCTGCAGCCTATCCCTTACGTAACCAGTAACTCTGGTTTCAGAAAACGGGAACCAACGCGGAGCTGGAAAGTCCCCAGAAGTGAAACCAGGAGCAGGATCACAGAAATCAACGATTCCATGGGATGCTTCCCATTACCTTCCCAGCATTGTCCAATCACAGTCTGAACCTCTGGCGCATCATCGGTTGCCGGGTAAACTGTGTAACTCGTGGTGTAGCTGAGCCGCTGTAGGTGCGGACTGACACCCAGTGGCCAGCGGCGGGACTGCAGAAGACCATGTCCATGTCCTTGTCCATGGGGAGAGCCGGCCCTGATCAACATTCAAAGGAAATTTATTTTCAAAGTACATATATGCCACCATGTACTACCCTTAGATTCATTTTTGCAAGTATTCACAATAATTACAAAGAAACACAACAAAATTAATGAAAGGAACACACACAAAATGCTGGAGAAAATCAGCAAGTCAGGGAACACCTATGAAAAAGAATAACCAGTGGACGTTTTGGCTAACACTCTTCTTCAGGACTGCAAAGGAAGAATCAATGAACTGCACACAACTACACAGACAAACAACCAATGTGCAAAAGACAACTGTGTAAATACAAAAAGAAATTAATAAATACATAGAACATGAGTTGTAGAGCCCTTATAAGTGGGCCCGTAAGTTGTGGAATCAGTTCAATGTTGGCATGAGTGAAGCAGTGGTTATCCCCTCTGTTCCAACAACATGATGGTCGAAGGGAAATAACTACTGCAGAACCTGGTGGTGTGCAACCTCAATCCTGATGGCAGCAGTCAGAAGAGAGCTTGGGCCAGGTGGTGGGAAGAGGGGGAGCTTGATGATAGGTGCTGCGCTCCTTATAACTGACCATTCAATGAGCCTGAGGCCCCCGTATTAAACCTAGAGCCTAGATTAAGCTGATTCCTAATACTTTGGCTCCCTGGCCTGGAATTCCCTCTAAAGTTCAGCTAATAGAGTCATAGAAAAGTTGGGCACAGAAACAGGCCTTTTGGCCCATCTAGTCTATGTTAAAACAAGTTAAACTGCCTACTCCCATTGACCCACAACCAGACCATAGCCCTCCATACCCCTACTATCCAAGCATCTATCGAAACCACATTGAAATTAAGCTTGTATACATCACTTGTGCTGGCAGCTCATTCCACACTCTCACTGCCCTCTGAGTGAAGATATTTCCCTTTTTGTTCCAGTTAAATTGTTCACCTTTCACCCTTAACCCATGACATCTGGTTGTACTCTCACCCAACCTCAGTGGAAAATCCTGTTTGCATTTACCTTATCTACTCCTCATAATTTTGTACACCTCTATCAAATCTCCACTCAATCTCCTACATTCTAAGGGAAAAAGTCCTAACTTATTCATTCTTCCCTTATAACTCAGGTCCTGTAGATCTGGCAACATCCCTGATTTGTAAATTTTCTCTGTATTCTTTTAACCTTATTTACATCTTTCCTGTAGGTCAGTGACCAAAACTGTACCCAGTACTCTAAATTAGGCCTCATCAATGTCTTATGCAACTTCAATATAACGTCTCATCTCCTGTACTCGATACTTTCATTCATGAAGGCCAATGTGCCAAAAGCTTTCTTTACAACCCTATCTACATGTGATGCCACTTTCAACAAATTATGGACCTGTATTCCCAGATCATTTTGTCTACCACACTCCTCAGTGCCCTACCATTCACTGTCTAAGACCTACCCTGGCTGGTGCTACTGAAGTGCAACACTTTGCACTTGTCCACATTAAATTCCAACCCCCTCTTTCAGCTCATTTTTCTAGTTTACCCAAATCGCTCTGCAAGCCTCTTCCTTGCTGTCCACTACACTCCTAATTTTGGTGTCATCTGTAAATTTCCTGATCCAGTTAACCACATCATCCCATCCAGATCATTGATATAGATGACAAATAACAGACCCAGCAATGATCCCTGCTGCACTCAACTAGACACAGGCCTTCAGTCAGAGAGGCAACCATCTTCTACCACTCTCTGGATTCTCCCACAAAACCGGTGTTTCTTCCAAGGTGTCTTTGCTCCTTGACCCCATAGTCACGCTGTCTCATTTGGCTGCATTCGTGAGTATTCATATATGGTTAAATAACAATTAAACCTGAATTGAGTTTACTACCTCATCATGAATACTGAGCGACTGAACCTTCTTGACCAACCTCCCATGAGGGACCTTATCAAATGCTTTCCTAAAGTCTATGTAGACAACATCCACTGCCTTATCTTCATCAATTTTCCAGGTAACTTCTTTGAAAAACTCTTCAAGATTGGTTAGACAGGAAGCTATGCTGACTATCCGTAATCAGTCCATCTGAATCCAAATATTTATATATCTGGTCTCTTAGAATACCTTCTAATAACTCTCCCACAAATTATGTCAGACTCACTGGCCTGTAACTTCCTGGTTTATGCTTAGATTCTTTTTTAAACAGCGGGACAACATTGGCTATCCTCCAATCCTCTGGTACCTCTCCTGTTGCTAAGGATGTTCTAAATATCTTTGCTATGATCCCGGCAATTTCCACATGTTCCTCCCATAGGGTACAAGGGAATGCCTTGTCAGGCCCAAGGGATATAGAACCATAGAACATTACAGCACAGAAACAGGCCTTTTGGTCCTTCTTGGCTGTGCCAAACCATTTTTCTGCCTAGTCCCACTGACCTGCACCTGGACCATATCCCTCCATACCCATCTCATCCATGTACCTGTCCAAGTTTTTCTTAAATGTTAAAAGTGAGCCTGCATTTACCACTTCATCTGGCAGCTCATTCCACACTCCCACCACTCTCTGTGAAGTAGCCCCCCCCAATATTCCCTTTAAACTTTTCCCCGTTCACCCTTAACCCATGTCCTCTGTTTTTCTCCCCCTAACCTCAGTGGAAAAAGCCTGCTTGCATTCACTCTATCTGTATCCATCATAATTTTACATAACTCTATCAAATCTCCCCTTGTTCTTCTACGCTCCAGGGAATAAAGCCCTAAACGATTCAACCTTTCTCTGTAACTCAGTTTCTCAAGTCCCGTCAACGTTCTTGCAAACCTTCTCTGCACTCTTTCAACCTTATTAATATCCTGCCTGTAATTCAGTGACCACCCTGATTTATCTCAGAACAGTAAACACCTCCTCCTCTGCAATCTCTACAGGGTCTTTGCCTCACTTCTATAGACTCTGTCCTTCTACTGAGTAAATACAGATGCAAAAATTTTGTTTAGGATCTCTACCGTCTGTTTTGGCTCCACACATGGATTACCATTCTGACCTTCCGGAGGACCAATTTTGTCCCTTGGAATCCTTTTGCTCTTAACATACCTGTAGAATATCTTGGGATTCTCCTTCACTTTGTCTGCTAGAGCAACATCATGCCTTCTTTTATCCTTCCCGATTTCTTTCTTGTGTTCTCTTGCATTTCTTGTACTCCATAAGCACCTCATTTGTTCCTACTTGCCTATACCTGCTATGCAACTCCTTTTTTCTCTTAACCAGGGTCTCAATATCTCTTGAAAACTAGGGTTCCCTACACTTGTTATATTTACCTTTTATTCTGACAGGCTCATACAAGTTTTGTACTCTCAAAATTTCACTTTAGAAGGCCTCCCAATTACCAAGTATGCTTTTGCCAGAAAACAGCCTGTCCCAATCTATCACTTATTATAACATAGAAAATAGGTGCAGGAGTAGGCCATTCGGCTCTTCGAGCCTGCACCGCCATTCAGTATGATCATGGCTGATCATCCAACTCAGAACCCTGTAACTGCTTTCTCTCCAAACCCCCCGATCCCTTTAGCCACAAGGGCCATATCTAACTTCCTCTTAAATATAGCCAATGAACCGGCCTCAACTGTTTCCTATGGCAGAGAATTCCACAGATTCACCACTCTCTGTGTGAAGAAGTTTCTCCTCATCTCGGTCCTAAAAGGCTTCCCCTTTATCCTTAAACTGTGACCCCTCGTTCTGGACTTCCCAATGTCAGGAACAATCTTCCTGCATCGAGCCTGTCCAATCCCTTTAGAATTTTATACATTTCAATAAGATCCCCCCTCAATCTTCTGAATTCCAGTGGGTATAAGCCCAGTCGATCCAGTCTTTCTTCATATGAAAATCCTGCCATCGCAGGAATCAATCTGGTGAACCTTCTTTGTACTCCCTCTATGGCAAGAATGTCTTTCCTCAGATAACAACCTTATGCTTCTTACAACAATCTGCGATCTCTCGACAAATGTGTTCCTCTAAATCCCTCAGACTGTTGGGCGGCCTGTAATTGAGTTCAACGTTCAAAGTTTAAAGTAAATTTTATTATCAGAGTACACATCCAACCCTGAGATTCTTTTTTTTTTCTGGGCATAAGGTGAAGTAGAGCACAGAAAACAATGAACAAATGTAAATATAAATACATAGTAATAAATAATGAGAACATGAAATAACAAGATAAACAGTCCTTAAGGTGAGATCATTCATTGTGGGAACATCTCAATAGATGAAATAGATGAGAATCTGCAGACGCTGGAAATCCAAAGCAACACACAGAAAATGCTAAAAGCACTCAGCAGAACAGGCAGCATCTATGGAAAAAAATGCAGTCGACATTTCAGGTCATGACCGTTTGGCAGGCCTGCTGAGTTCCTCCAGCATTGTGTGTGTGTTATCTCAATAGATGAGTGTAGTTATCCCCTTTGCTCAAAAGCCTGATGGTTGAGGGGTTGTAGCTGTTCTTCATCCTGGTGTTGTGAGTCCTGAGGGTTCTCTACCTTCTACCTGATGGCAGCAGCAAGTAAAGAGCATGGACTGGGTGGTGAGGATCTTTGATGATGGATGCTGCTTTCCTACGACAGCATTTCATGTAGATGTGCTCAATGGTTGGGAGGGCTTTACCCGTGATGTACCGGACTGAATCTACTATCTTTTGTAGGATTTTCTGCTCAAAGGCATTGGTGTTTCTATACCAGGCCGTGACGCAACCAAATCAATACACTCTCCGTTACACATCTATAGAAGTTTGTCAAAGTGTTTGATGTCATGCAGTTGAGGCACTGTGATGAGTCCAGGATAGGACCTCGGAGACAGTAAACCCCAGGAATTTAGAGTTTCGGACCCTCTCCCTCTCTGATCCTTCGATGAGGACTGGCTCACAGACCTCTGGTTTCCCTCTGCTGAAGTTCACAATCAGTTCCTTAGTCTTGGTCTTGCTGACAGTGAGTGAGGGATTGTTGGCATGACACCTCCCAGCCAAATGTTCATCACCACCTACATCACAACATATCCAGCAAACCTGAATATGGTGTTGGAGCTGTGCTTAGCCACACAGATTTGAGGGGATAAACTCTCATTAAATGCTGAGCTGTAATCGATAAAGAGCATCCTGATGTATGCATCTGTATTGTCCAGATGTTCCAGGGTTGTGTGAAGAGCCAATGAAACAGCATCTGCTGTGGACCTGCTGTGATGGTAGGCAAATTGGAGCGGATCCAAGTTACCTCTCAGACAGGAGCTGATATGTTTCATCACCAACCTCTCAGGACACTTCAATAGTGTGGATGTAAGTGCAATTGGACAATAAATATTGACGCAGGTCACCACACTCTTCATTGGCATCAGTATGATTGAACCCGGCTTAAAGCAGATGGGTACCACACACTGCCAATGTGAGCGGTTGAAGATATCGGTGAACACAGCAGCCAGTTGGTCAGAACAGGTCTTTAGATCTTGACCAGGTACTCTGCCTGTTCTGGATGCTTTCCTCCTGAAGGCAGCTCGCACGTCAGCTTCAGATACTGAGACCAAGGGTCATCAGGAGATGTGGGAGTTCATGATAGCTCCTCCATGTTTGGACAGTCAAAGTGAGCATAGAAATCATTGAGTTCATCTGGAAGTGAAGCTCTGCTGTCCCCCTTGTCGCTTGTTTTAACTTTGTATGAGGTTATAGTATTCAAACCCTGCCACAGCTGTCCAGCATCCCTCATTGATTCCACATTGGTCCAGAATCTCCACTTTGCCCATGAGATAGCTTTCCAAAGATCATACCTGCACCTCTTGTAACTTTCTTGGTCTCCAGACTTGAATGCCTCTGATCTGGCCCTCAGTAAATTTCAAATTTCCTGATTCATCCAGGCCTTCTGATTGGGAAGACTCTGAATGATCTAGTGGGCCACATTCATCTACAGCTGTTTTAATAAAGTCTGTTACAACCCTGGTGTAGTCACTCACATTCTCAGAAGAGTGCTTGAACACGGCCCAGTCCACTGACTCAATTGTTTCTCTACCTCCTGTGACCACCTCTTGGTTATCTTGATCTCTGTAGCCTTGTTTTTTAGGCTCAGTCTGTATGTCCCATTAACGTGATCATACCTTTCTTATTTCTCAGTTCCACCCATAATTCCTCACTAGATGAGGTCTCCAGTTTGTCCTGACGGAACACTGCCGAGACATTTTCTCTAACTAGTAATGCCACCCCTCCTCCTTTAATCCCTCCCGCTTTGTCAATGTCTAAAACAACTGAACCCCGGAATATTGAGCTGCCAGTCCTGCCCCTCCTGCAACCAAGTCTCCCTAATGGCTACAATGTCATCATTCCAGGTGTCGATCCAGGCCCTGAGCTCATCCGCCTTTCCTCCGATACACCTTGCATTGAAATGTACACAGCTCAGGACACTAGTCACACCATTCTCAATCTTTTGATTCCTGATTTTGTCTGAAGTCTTACCAACATCTCCCTCCACAAACTCCCCACTAACTGCTCTGCCACTCTGCAACTTTAGTTTAAACCCACCCAGATCCCTGTGCAGCACCAGCAAACCTTCCTGCTAGGATATTAGTCCCCTTCCAGTTCAGGTACAAACTGTCTCTACTGTACAGGTCCCACCTTCCCTGGAAAAGAGCCCAATGATCCAAAAATCTTATGCCAACTCCTCAGCCATTTGTTGAATTACATAATCTTCCTAGTTCTGGCCTCATTAGCACGTGGCATGGATAAAAATCCTGAGATCACAACCCTGGAGGTCCTGCCCTTTCACCTAGCACCTAACTCCCTGAACTCCAGCACGTTTTTTGCAGAACCTCATCACACTTCCTACCCAGGTCATGGGTACCTACGTGGACCACGACTTCTGGCCCTTCACCCTCCCCCTTAAGAATCCTGAGGGCTTGATCGGAGATGTCCCGGACCCTGGTACCCCGGCATCAGGGACTCTTGTTCTCATCCACAGAATCTCCTTTCTGTTCCCCTAGCTAAGAAATCCCCTATCACCACAGTTCGCCTCTTCTCTTCCTTTCTGAGTCAGACTCAGTGCCAGAGACCCAACCACTGTGACTTTCTTGTGTCAGGTCATCTGCACCAATGGTATCCAAAGTGATATACCTGTTGTTGAGGGGGTGGCCACAGGGGTTCTCTGCACTGGTTGTTTAACTCCTTTCCCTCTCCTGATTATCACCCACTTTCCTGTGTCCTGCACTTTCTCTCTATGTCCCATCTATCACACCCTCAGCCTCCTGAATGATCTAGAGTTTAGCCAGTCCCAGGTCCAACTCCTGAACACGGTTTGATAGAAGCTGTAGCTGAGTGAATTTTTCACAGCTGTAGTCATCAGGGACACTGGAGGTCTCCCTGCCATCCCACATTCAACAAGAGGAACATTCCACTATCCTGCCTGGCATTTCTACTCTTCTAAGCAAGTATGAAGAAGGGGGCAAAAAATGAACTTGACCTACAGCTGATTTTTTGCCTTCTCTGACTGAAGCCTCAAAGAGCTAAAACCTCAAAATCATCACTCTGACCCTATCCACTCTAACATTGTCTGCCCGGGCAATGGTCGCTCTGCCGGCCACTGTGACGATGGGCACTCCACCTGCCCCGCCTTACTTTAACTTGTTCTTGCTAATCAATCCCAAACCATGATCGTCCGCTGCTCAAAGCCACCAAACGCTGCCGTGAGTCACTGCTTTAATACTCGATCAGTGAACCTGAGTGAATTACGTCCTCTCAAGCTTCTGCTTGCTCCAAGTGTCTGCTGCTCAAAGTTGTATCTTTACTTAAGAAGGGCAACAGGGAGCCTGAGCCTTACATCAGTGCAGGGACATTCTTACATTATAGACATAGGAGCAGAACTAGGCCATTTGGACCATTAGTCATTTCTGCCATTCCGTCATGGCTGATCTATTACAGCACTCAACTACATTCTCTCACCTTCTCCACGTAACCTTTGGTTTCCTGACTAATCAGGAAGCTATCGAACTCCATTTTAAATATTTCCCAGAATCAGAATCAGGCTTCATATCACTGACTTATGTTGTGAAATTCCTTGTTTTATGACAGCATTACATTGCAATATATAATAACAAAAAATATAAATTACAGAAAGACGTAAAGATAGAAAAAATAAATAACTGGGGCAAAAAGAGAGGGAAAATACTAATGTGCTGTTCATGGGTTCGTTGCCCATACAAAAATCTGATGGCGGATGGGATGAAGCTATTCCTGAAATGTTGAGTGTGTTTCTTCAGGCTCCTGTACCTCCTCTTTCTTAGTAGCAATGATTTGACCTGCACAACCATCTTTGGCAACGAATTCCGCAGTCAGCTCCCTTGGGCTAAAGAAATTCCTCCTCATCTCTGTTCTAAATGGTCATACCTCTGTCATTTCATTCCACTTCACTCCACTGCACTCCGCTTCCCTGTCCCTTCACTCCACTGAACTCCCATCCCCCATCCCTTCACTCCACTGAACTCCCATCCTCGTCCCTTCACTCCACTGAACTCCCATCCCCCATCCCTTCACTCCACTGCACTCCCCTTCCCTGTCCCTTCACTCCACTGAACTCCCATCCTCGTCCCTTCACTCCACTGAACTCCCATCCTCGTCCCTTCACTCCACTGAACTCCCAACCCCGTCCCTTCACTCCACTGAACTCCCATCCTCGTCCCTTCACTCCACTGAACTCCCACTCCTCGTCCCTTCACTCCACTGAACTCCCACTCCCCATCCCTTCACTCCACTGAACTCCCATCCTCGTCCCTTCACTCCACTGAACTCCCACTCCTCGTCCCTTCACTCCACTGAACTCCCACTCCCCATCCCTTCACTCCACTGAACTCCCACTCCTCGTCCCTTCACTCCACTGAACTCCCACTCCCCATCCCTTCACTCCACTGAACTCCCACACCCCGTCCCTTCACTCCGCTGAACTCCCATCCCCCATCCCTTCACTCCACTGAACTCCCAACCCCGTCCCTTCACTCCACTGAACTCCCAACCCCCCTCCATTCACTCCACTTCACTCCACTGCACTCCCCTTCCCTGTCCCTTCACTCCACTGCACTCTCACTCCCTGTTCCTTCACTCTGCTGCACTCCCACTCCCCGTCCCTTCACTCCACTGAACTCCCAACCCCGTCCCTTCACTCCACTGAACTCCCAACCCCGTCCCTTCACTCCACTGAACTCCCAACCCCGTCCCTTCACTCCACTGAACTCCCATCCCCCCTCCATTCACTCCACTTCACTCCACTGCACTCC
>NW_026780346.1:0-40519 GCF_030144855.1 Hypanus sabinus | reverse complement strand
GTGTACAGATCTCCCTCTGAGAGAGAGGGACTGAGAGACACCGGTCAGTGTACAGATCTCCCCCTGAGAGAGAGGGACTGAGAGACACCGGTCAGTGTACAGATCTCCCCCTGAGAGAGTGGGACTGAGAGACACCGGTCAGTGTACAGATCTCCCCCTGAGAGGGAGGGACTGAGAGACACCGGTCAGTGTACAGATCTCCCCTTGAGAGAGAGGGACTGAGAGACACCAGTCATTGTACAGATCACCAGCAGAGAGAGAGGGACTGAGAGACACCGGTCAGTGTACAGACCTCCCCGTGAGAGAGAGGGACTGAGGAACACCGGTCAGTGTACAGATCTCCCCCTGAGAGAGAGGGACTGAGACTCACCGGTCAGTGTACAGATATCCCCCTCAGAGAGAGGGTCTGAGAGACACCGGTCAGTGTACAGATCTCCCCCTAAGAGAGAGGGACTGGGAGACACCGGTCAGTGTACAGACCACCACCAGAGAGACAGGGACTGAGAGACACCGGTCAGTGTACAGATCACCACCAGAGAGAGAGGGACTGAGAGACACCGGTCAGTGTACAGATCTCCCCCTGAGAGAGACTGAGAGACAATGTTCAGTGTACAGATCTCCCTCTGAGAGAGAGGGACTGAGAGACACTGGTCAGTGTACAGATCTCCCCCTGAGAGAGAGGGACTGAGAGACACCGGTCAGTGTACAGATCTCCCCCTGAGAGAGAGGGACTGAGAGACACCGGTCAGTGTACAGATCTCCCTCTGAGAGAGAGGGACTGAGAGACACCGGTCAGTGTACAGATCTCCCCCCGAGAGAGAGGGACTGAGAGACACCGGTCAGTGTACAGATCTCCCCCTGAGAGAGAGGGACTGAGAGACACCGGTCATTGTACAGATCACCACCAGAGAGAGAGGGACTGAGAGACACCGGTCAGTGTACAGATCTCCCCCGACGAGAGGGACTGAGAGACACCGGTCAGTGTACAGATCTCCCCCTGAGAGAGAAGGACTGAGAAACACCGGTCAGTGAACAGATCTCCCCCTGAGAGAGAGCGACTGAGAGACACCGGTCAGTGTACAGATCACCACCTGAGAGAGAGGGACTGAGAGACACCGGTCAGTGTACAGATCACCACCAGAGAGAGAGGGACTGAGAGACACCGGTCAGTGTACTGATCACCACCAGAGAGAGAGGGACTGAGAGACACCGGTCAGTGTACTGATCACCACCAGAGAGAGAGGGACTGAGAGACACCGGTCAGTGTACAGATCTCCCCTCTGAGAGAGAGGGACTGAGAGACACCGGTCAGTGTACAGATCACCACCAGAGAGAGAGGGACTGAGAGACACCGGTCAGTGTACAGATCTCCCCCTGAGAGAGAGGGACTGAGACACACTGGTCAGTGTACAGATCTCCCCCTGAGAGAGAGGGACTGAGAGACACCGGTCAGTGTACAGATCTCCCCTCTGAGAGAGAGGGACTGAGAGACACCGGTCAGTGTACAGATCTCCCCCTGAGAGAGAGGGACTGAGAGACACCGGTCAGTGTACAGATCACCACCAGAGAGAGAGGGACTGAGGAACACTGGTCAGTGTACAGATCTCCCCCTGAGAGAGAGGGACTGAGAGACACCGGTCAGTGTACAGATCTCCCCCTGAGAGAGAGGGACTGAGAGACACCGGTCAGTGTACAGATCACCACCAGAGAGAGAGGGACTGAGAGACACCGGTCAGTGTACAGATCTCCCCCTGAGAGAGAGGGAGTGAGAGACACCGGTCAGTGAACAGATCTCCCCCTGAGAGAGAGGGACTGAGGAACACCGGTCAGTGTACAGATCTCCCCCTGAGAGAGAGGGACTGAGAGACACCGGTCAGTGTACAGATCTCCCCCTGAGAGAGAGGGACTGAGAGACACCGTTCAGTGTACAGATCTCCCCCTGAGAGAGAGGGACTGAGAGACAACGGTCAGTGTACAGATCTCCCCCTGAGAGAGAGGGACTGAGAGACACCGGTCAGTGTACAGATCTCCCCCTGAGAGAGAGGGACTGAGAGACACCGGTCAGTGTACAGATCTCCCCCTGAGAGAGAGGGACTGAGAGACACCGGTCAGTGTACAGATCTCCCTCTGAGAGAGAGGGACTGAGAGACACCGGTCAGTGTACAGATCTCCCCCTGAGAGAGAAGGACTGAGAGACACCGGTCAGTGTACAGATCTCCCTCTGAGAGAGAGGGACTGAGAGACACCGGTCAGTGTACAGATCTCTCCCTGAGAGAGAGGGACTGAGACACACCGGTCAGTGTACAGATCTCCCCCTGAGAGAGAGGGACTGAGAGACACCGGTCAGTGTACAGATCTCACCCTGAGAGAGAGGGACTGAGAGACACCGGTCAGTGTACAGATCTCCCCCTGAGAGAGAGGGTCTGAGAGACACCGGTCAGTGTACAGATCACCACCACAGAGAGAGAGGGACTGAGAGACACCGGTCAGTGTACAGATCACCACCACAGAGAGAGAGGGACTGAGAGACACCGGTCAGTGTACAGATCTCCCCTCTGAGAGAGAGGGACTGAGAGACACCGGTCAGTGTACAGATCTCCCCCTGAGAGAGAGGGACTGAGAGACACCGGTCAGTGTACAGATCACCACCAGAGAGAGAGGGACTGAGGAACACTGGTCAGTGTACAGATCTCCCCCTGAGAGAGAGGGACTGAGAGACACCGGTCAGTGTACAGATCTCCCCCTGAGAGAGAGGGACTGAGAGACACCGGTCAGTGTACAGATCACCACCAGAGAGAGAGGGACTGAGAGACACCGGTCAGTGTACAGATCTCCCCCTGAGAGAGAGGGAGTGAGAGACACCGGTCAGTGAACAGATCTCCCCCTGAGAGAGAGGGACTGAGGAACACCGGTCAGTGTACAGATCTCCCCCTGAGAGAGAGGGACTGAGAGACACCGGTCAGTGTACAGATCTCCCCCTGAGAGAGAGGGACTGAGAGACACCGTTCAGTGTACAGATCTCCCCCTGAGAGAGAGGGACTGAGAGACACCGGTCAGTGTACAGATCTCCCCCTGAGAGAGAGGGACTGAGAGACACCGGTCAGTGTACAGATCTCCCCCAGAAAGAGGGACTGAGAGACACCAGTCAGTGTACAGATCTCCCCCTGAGAGAGAGGGACTGAGAGACACCGGTCAGTGTACAGATCTCCCCCTGAGAGAGAGGGACTGAGAGACACCGGTCAGTGTACAGATCTCCCCCGGCGAGAGGCACTGAGAGACACCGGACAGTGTACAGATCTCCCTCTGAGAGAGAGGGACTGAGAGACACCGGTCAGTGTACAGATCTCCCCCTGAGAGAGAGGGACTGAGAGACACCGGTCAGTGTACAGATCTCCCCCTGAGAGAGTGGGACTGAGAGACACCGGTCATGTACAGATCTCCCCCTGAGAGGGAGGGACTGAGAGACACCGGTCAGTGTACAGATCTCCCCCTGAGAGAGAGGGACTGAGAGACACCAGTCATTGTACAGATCACCACCAGAGAGAGAGGGACTGAGAGACACCGGTCAGTGTACAGACCTCCCCGTGAGAGAGAGGGACTGAGGAACACCGGTCAGTGTACAGATCTCCCCCTGAGAGAGAGGGACTGAGACTCACCGGTCAGTGTACAGATATCCCCCTCAGAGAGAGGGTCTGAGAGACACCGGTCAGTGTACAGATCTCCCCCTAAGAGAGAGGGACTGGGAGACACCGGTCAGTGTACAGACCACCACCAGAGAGAGAGGGACTGAGAGACACCGGTCAGTGTACAGATCTCCCCCTGAGAGAGAGAGACTGAGAGACACCGGTCAGTCTACAGATCTCCCCCTGAGAGAGACTGAGAGACAATGTTCAGTATACAGATCTCCCTCTGAGAGAGAGGGACTGAGAGACACCGGTCATTGTACAGATCTCCCCCTGAGAGAGAGGGACTGAGAGACACCGGTCAGTGTACAGATCTCCCCCTGAGAGAGAGAGACTGAGAGACACCGGTCAGTCTACAGATCTCCCCCTGAGAGAGACTGAGAGACAATGTTCAGTATACAGATCTCCCTCTGAGAGAGAGGGACTGAGAGACACCGGTCAGTGTACAGATCTCCCCCTGAGAGAGAGGGACTGAGAGACACCGGTCAGTGTACAGATCTCCCCCAGAAAGAGGGACTGATAGACACCGGTCAGTGTACAGATCTCCCTCTGAGAGAGAGGAACTGAGAGACACCGGTCAGTGTACAGATCTCCCTCTGAGAGAGAGGGACTGAGAGACACCGGTCAGTGTACAGATCTCCCCCGACGAGAGGAACTGAGAGACACCGGTCAGTGTACAGATCTCCCCCTGAGAGAGAAGGACTGAGAAACACCGGTCAGTGAACAGATCACCACCAGAGAGAGAGGGACTGAGAGACACCGGTCAGTGTACAGATCTCCCCCTGAGAGAGAGGGACTGAGAGACACCGGTCAGTGTACAGATCACCACCAGAGAGAGAGGGACTGAGAGGCACCGGTCAGTGTACAGATCTCCCCCTGAGAGAGAGGGACTGAGAGACACCGGTCAGTGTACAGATCACCACCAGAGAGAGAGGGACTGAGAGCCACCGGTCAGTGTACAGATCTCCCCCTGAGAGAGAGGGACTGAGAGACACCGGTCAGTGTACAGATCTCCCCCTGAGAGAGAGGGACTGAGAGACACCGGTCAGTGTACAGATCTCCCCCAGAAAGAGGGACTGAGAGACACCAGTCAGTGTACAGATCTCCCCCTGAGAGAGAGGGACTGAGAGACACCGGTCAGTGTACAGATCTCCCCCTGAGAGAGAGGGACTGAGAGACACCGGTCAGTGTACAGATCTCCCCCGGCGAGAGGCACTGAGAGACACCGGACAGTGTACAGATCTCCCTCTGAGAGAGAGGGACTGAGAGACACCGGTCAGTGTACAGATCTCCCCCTGAGAGAGAGGGACTGAGAGACACCGGTCAGTGTACAGATCTCCCCCTGAGAGAGTGGGACTGAGAGACACCGGTCATGTACAGATCTCCCCCTGAGAGGGAGGGACTGAGAGACACCGGTCAGTGTACAGATCTCCCCCTGAGAGAGAGGGACTGAGAGACACCAGTCATTGTACAGATCACCACCAGAGAGAGAGGGACTGAGAGACACCGGTCAGTGTACAGACCTCCCCGTGAGAGAGAGGGACTGAGGAACACCGGTCAGTGTACAGATCTCCCCCTGAGAGAGAGGGACTGAGACTCACCGGTCAGTGTACAGATATCCCCCTCAGAGAGAGGGTCTGAGAGACACCGGTCAGTGTACAGATCTCCCCCTAAGAGAGAGGGACTGGGAGACACCGGTCAGTGTACAGACCACCACCAGAGAGAGAGGGACTGAGAGACACCGGTCAGTGTACAGATCTCCCCCTGAGAGAGAGAGACTGAGAGACACCGGTCAGTCTACAGATCTCCCCCTGAGAGAGACTGAGAGACAATGTTCAGTATACAGATCTCCCTCTGAGAGAGAGGGACTGAGAGACACCGGTCATTGTACAGATCTCCCCCTGAGAGAGAGGGACTGAGAGACACCGGTCAGTGTACAGATCTCCCCCTGAGAGAGAGAGACTGAGAGACACCGGTCAGTCTACAGATCTCCCCCTGAGAGAGACTGAGAGACAATGTTCAGTATACAGATCTCCCTCTGAGAGAGAGGGACTGAGAGACACCGGTCAGTGTACAGATCTCCCCCTGAGAGAGAGGGACTGAGAGACACCGGTCAGTGTACAGATCTCCCCCAGAAAGAGGGACTGATAGACACCGGTCAGTGTACAGATCTCCCTCTGAGAGAGAGGAACTGAGAGACACCGGTCAGTGTACAGATCTCCCTCTGAGAGAGAGGGACTGAGAGACACCGGTCAGTGTACAGATCTCCCCCGACGAGAGGAACTGAGAGACACCGGTCAGTGTACAGATCTCCCCCTGAGAGAGAAGGACTGAGAAACACCGGTCAGTGAACAGATCACCACCAGAGAGAGAGGGACTGAGAGACACCGGTCAGTGTACAGATCTCCCCCTGAGAGAGAGGGACTGAGAGACACCGGTCAGTGTACAGATCACCACCAGAGAGAGAGGGACTGAGAGGCACCGGTCAGTGTACAGATCTCCCCCTGAGAGAGAGGGACTGAGAGACACCGGTCAGTGTACAGATCACCACCAGAGAGAGAGGGACTGAGAGCCACCGGTCAGTGTACAGATCTCCCCCTGAGAGAGAGGGACTGAGAGACACCGGTCAGTGTACAGATCTCCCCCTGAGAGAGAGGGACTGAGAGACACCGGTCAGTGTACAGATCTCCCCCTGAGAGAGAGGGACTGAGAGACACCGGTCAGTGTACAGATCTCCCCCTGAGAGAGAGGGACTGAGAGACACCAGTCAGTGTACAGATCTCCCCCTGAGAGAGAGGGACTGAGAGACACCGGTCAGTGTACAGATCTCCCCCTGAGAGAGAGGGACTGAGAGACACCGTTCAGTGTACAGATCTCCCCCTGAGAGAGAGGGACTGAGAGACACCGGTCAGTGTACAGATCACCCCCTGAGAGAGAGGGACTGAGAGACACCGGTCAGTGTACAGATCACCACCTGAGAGAGAGGGACTGAGACACACCGGTCAGTGTCCAGATCTCCCCCTGAGAGAGAGGGACTGAGGAACACTGGTCAGTGTACAGATCTCCCCCTGAGAGAGAGGGACTGAGGAACACTGGTCAGTGTACAGATCTCCCCCTGAGAGAGAGGGACTGAGGAACACTGGTCAGTGTACAGATCTCCCCCTGAGAGAGAGGGACTGAGAGACACCGGTCAGTGTACAGATCTCCCCCTGAGAGAGAGGGACTGAGGAACACTGGTCAGTGTACAGATCTCCCCCTGAGAGAGAGGGACTGAGAGACACCGGTCAGTGTACAGATCTCCCCCTGAGAGAGAGGGACTGAGACACACCGGTCAGTGTACAGATCTCCCCCTGAGAGAGAGGGACTGAGAGACACCGGTCAGTGTACAGATCTCCCCCAGAGAGAGAGGGACTGAGAGACACCCGTCAGTGTACAGATCTCCCCCAGAAAGAGGGACTGAGAGACAGCAGTCAGTGTACAGATCTCCCCCTGAGAGAGAGGGACTGAGAGACACCGGTCAGTGTACAGATCACCACCAGAGAGAGAGGGACTGAGAGACACCGGTCAGTGTACAGATCTCCCCCTGAGAGAGAGGGACTGAGAGACACCAGTCAGTGTACAGATCTCCCCCTGAGAGAGAGGGACTGAGAGACACCGGTCAGTGTACAGATCTCCCCCTGAGAGAGAGGGACTGAGAGACACCGGTCAGTGTACAGATCTCCCCCTGAGAGAGAGGGACTGAGAGACACCGGTCAGTGTACAGATCTCCCCCTGAGAGAGAGGGACTGAGAGACACCGGTCAGTGTACAGATCTCCCGCTGAGAGAGAGGGACTGAGAGACACTGGTGTACAGATCTCCCCCTGAGAGAGAGGGACTGAGAGACACCGGTCAGTGTACAGATCTCCCCCTGAGAGAGAGGGACTGAGAGACACCGGTCAGTGTACAGATCTCCCCCTGAGAGAGACTGAATGAGAGACACCGGTCAGTGTACAGATCTCCCCCCGAGAGAGAGGGACTGAGAGACACCGGTCAGTGTACAGATCTCCCCCTGAGAGAGACGGACTGAGAGACACCGGTCAGTGTAAAGATCTCCTCCTGAGAGAGAGGGACTGAGAGACACCGGTCAGTGTACACATCTCCCCCTGAGAGAGAGGGACTGAGAGACACCGGTCAGTGTACAGATCACCACCAGAGAGAGAGGGACTGAGAGACACCGGTCAGTGTACAGATCTCCCTCTGAGAGAGAGGGTCTGAGAGACACCGGTCAGTGTACACATCTCCCCCTGAGAGAGAGGGACTGAGAGACACCGGTCAGTGTACAGATCTCCCTCTGAGAGAGAGGGACTGAGAGACACCGGTCAGTGTACTGATCTCCCCCTGAGAGAGAGGGACTGAGACACACCGGTCAGTGTACAGATCTCCCCCTGAGAGAGAGGGACTGAGAGACACCAGTCAGTGTACAGATCTCCCCCCGAGAGAGAGGGACTGAGAGACACCGGTCAGTGTACTGATCTCCCCCTGAGAGAGAGGGACTGAGACACACCGGTCAGTGTACAGATCTCCCCCTGAGAGAGAGGGACTGAGAGACACCGGTCAGTGTACAGATCTCTCCCTGAGAGAGAGGGACTGAGAGACACCGGTCAGTGTACAGATCTCCCCCTGAGAGAGAGGGACTGAGAGACACCGGTCAGTGTACAGATCTCACCCTGAGAGAGAGGGACTGAGAGACACCGGTCAGTGTACAGATCTCCCCCTGAGAGAGAGGGACTGAGAGACACCGGTCAGTGTACAGATCTCCCCCTGAGAGAGAGGGACTGAGAGACACCGGTCAGTGTACAGATCTCCCCCTGAGAGAGAGGGACTGAGAGACACCGGTCAGTGTACAGATCTCCCCCTGAAAGAGAGGGACTGAGAGACACCGGTCAGTGTACAGATCTCCCCCAGAGAGAGAGGGACTGCGAAACACCGGTCAGTGTACAGATCTCCCCCTGAAAGAGAGGGACTGAGAGACACCGGTCAGTGTACAGATCTCCCCCTGAAAGAGAGGGACTGAGAGACACCGGTCAGTGTACAGATCTCCCTCTGAGAGAGAGGGACTGAGAGACACCGGTCAGTGTACAGATCTCCCCCTGAGAGAGAGGGACTGAGACACACCGGTCAGTGTACAGATCTCCCCCTGAGAGAGAGGGACTGAGAGACAACGGTCAGTGTACAGATCTCCCCCTGAGAGAGAGGGACTGAGAGACACCGGTCAGTGTACAGATCTCCCCCTGAGAGAGAGGGACTGAGAGACACCGGTCAGTGTACAGATCTCCCCCTGAGAGAGAGGGACTGAGAGACACCGGTCATTGTACAGATCACCACCAGAGAGAGAGGGACTGAGAGACACCGGTCAGTGTACAGATCTCCCCCTGAGAGAGAGAGCCTGAGAGACACCGGTCAGTGTACAGATCTCCCCCTGAGAGAGAGGGACTGAGAGACACGGTCAGTGTACATATCTCCCCCTGAGAGAGACGGACTGAGAGACACCGGACAGTGTACAGATCTCCACCAGAGAGAGAGGGACTGAGAGACACCGGTCAGTGTACAGATCTCCCCCTGAGAGAGAGGGACTGAGACACACCGGTCAGTGTACAGATCTCCCCCTCAGAGAGAGGGTCTGAGAGACACCGGTCATTGTACAGATCTCCCCCTAAGAGAGAGGGACGGAGACACCGGTCAGTGTACAGATCTCCCTCTGAGAGAGAGGGACTGAGAGACACCGGTCAGTGTACAGATCTCCCCCTGAGAGAGAGAGACTGAGAGACACCGGTCAGTGTACAGATCTCCCTCTGAGAGAGAGGGACTGAGAGACACCGGTCATTGTACAGATCTCCCCCTGAGAGAGAGGGACTGAGAGACACCGGTCAGTGGACAGATCTCCCCCTGAGAGAGAGGGACTGAGGGACACCGGTCATTGTACAGATCTCCCCCTGAGAGAGAGGGACTGAGAGAGACCGGTCAGTGTACAGATCTCCCCCAGAAAGAGGGACTGATAGACACCGGTCAGTGTACAGATCTCCCTCTGAGAGAGAGGGACTGAGAAACACCGGTCAGTGTACAGATCTCCCTCTGAGAGAGAGGGACTGAGAGACACCGGTCAGTGTACAGATCTCCCCCGGCGAGAGGCACTGAGAGACACCGGTCAGTGTACAGATCTCCCCCTGAGAGAGAGGGACTGAGAAACACCGGTCAGTGAACAGATCTCCCTCTGAGAGAGAGGGACTGAGAGACACCGGTCAGTGTACAGATCTCCCTCTGAGAGAGAGGGACTGAGAGACACCGGTCAGTGTACAGATCTCCCCCTGAGAGAGAGGGACTGAGATACACCGGTCAGTGTACAGATCTCCCCCTGAGAGAGAGGGACTGAGAGACACCGGTCAGTGTACAGATCTCCCCCTGAGAGAGAGGGACTGAGAGACACCGGTCAGTGTACAGATCTCCCCCAGAAAGAGGGACTGAGAGACACCAGTCAGTGTACAGATCTCCCTCTGAGTGAGAGGGACTGAGAGACACCGGTCAGTGTACAGATCTCCCTCTGAGAGAGAGGGACTGAGAGACACCGGTCAGTGTACAGATCTCCCCCTGAGAGAGAGGGACTGAGAGACACCGGTCAGTGTACAGATCTCCCCCTGAGAGAGAGGGTCTGAGAGACACCGGTCAGTGTACAGATCTCCACCAGAGAGAGAGGGACTGAGAAACACCGGTCAGTGAACAGATCTCCCCCTGAGAGAGAGGGACCGAGAAACACCGGTCAGTGTACAGATCACCACCAGAGAGAGAGGGACTGAGAGACACCGGTCAGTGTACAGATCTCCCCCTGAGAGAGAGTGACTGAGAAACACCGGTCAGTGTACAGATCACCACCAGCGAGAGAGGGACTGAGAGACACCGGTCAGTGTACAGATCTCCCCCTGAGAGAGAGGGACTGAGAGACACCGGTCAGTGTACAGATCTCCCCCAGAAAGAGGGACTGAGAGACACCAGTCAGTGTACAGATCTCCCTCTGAGAGAGAGGGACTCAGAGACACCGGTCAGTGTACAGATCTCCCTCTGAGAGAGAGGGACTGAGAGACACTGGTCAGTGTACAGATCTCCCCCTGAGAGAGAGGGTCTGAGAGACACCGGTCAGTGTACAGATCTCCACCTGAGAGAGAGGGACTGAGAGACACCGGTCAGTGTACAGATCTCCCTCTGAGAGAGAGGGACTGAGAGACACCCGTCAGTGAACAGATCTCCCCCTGAGAGAGAGGGACTGAGAGACACCGGTCTGTGTACAGATCTCCCCCTGAGAGAGAGGGACTGAGAGACACCGTTCAGTGTACAGATCTCCCCCTGAGAGAGAGGGACTGAGAGACACCGGTCAGTGTACAGATCTCCCCCAGAGAGAGAGGGACTGAGAGACACCGGTCAGTGTACAGATCTCTCCCTGAGAGAGAGGGACTGAGAGACACCGGTCAGTGTACAGATCTCCCCCAGAGAGAGAGGGACTGAGAGAGACCGGTCAGTGTACAGATCTCCCCCTGAGAGAGAGGGACTGAGAGACACCGGTCAGTGTACAGATCTCACCCTGAGAGAGAGGGACTGAGAGACACCGGTCAGTGTACAGATCTCCCCCTGAGAGAGAGGGACTGAGAGACACTGGTCAGTGTACAGATCTCCCCCTGAGAGAGAGGGACTGAGGAACACCGGTCAGTGTACAGATCACCACCAGAGAGAGAGGGACTGAGAGACACCGGTCAGTGTACAGATCTGCCCCTGAGAGAGAGGGACTGAGAGCCACCGGTCAGTGTACAGATCTCCCCCTGAGAGAGAGGGACTGAGAGACACCGGTCAGTGTACAGATCTCCCTGAGAGAGAGGGACTGAGAGACACCGGTCAGTGTACAGATCTCCCCCAGAGAGAGAGGGACTGAGAAACACCGGTCAGTGTACAGATCTCCCTCTGAGAGAGAGGGACTGAGAGACACCGGTCAGTGTACAGATCTCCCCCTGAGAGAGAGGGACTGAGAGACAACGGTCAGTGTACAGATCTCCCCCTGAGAGAGAGGGACTGAGAGACACCGGTCAGTGTACAGATCTCCCCCTGAGAGAGAGGGACTGAGAGACAACGGTCAGTGTACAGATCTCCCCCTGAGAGAGAGGGACTGAGAGACAACGGTCAGTGTACAGTTCTCCCCCAGAGAGAGAGGGACTGAGACACACCGGTCAGTGTACAGATCTCCCCCTGAGAGAGAGGGACTGAGAGACACCGGTCAGTGTACAGATCTCCCCCTGAGAGAGAGGGACTGAGAGACACCGGTCAGTGTACAGATCTCCCCCTGAGAGAGAGGGACACCGGTCAGTGTACAGATCTCCCCCTGAGAGAGAGGGACTGAGAGACACCGGTCATTGTACAGATCACCACCAGAGAGAGAGGGACTGAGAGACACCCATCAGTGTACAGATCTCCCCCTGAGAGAGAGAGCCTGAGAGACACTGGTCAGTGTACAGATCTCCCCCTGAGAGAGAGGGACTGAGAGACACGGTCAGTGTACATATCTCCCCCTGAGAGAGAGGGACTGAGAGACACCGGACAGTGTACAGATCTCCACCAGAGAGAGAGGGACTGAGAGACACCGGTCAGTGTACAGATCTCCCCCTGAGAGAGAGGGACTGAGACACACCGGTCAGTGTACAGATCTCCCCCTCAGAGAGAGGGTCTGAGAGACACCGGTCAGTGTACAAATCTCCCCCTAAGAGAGAGGGACTGGGAGACACCGGTCAGTGTACAGATCTCCCTCTGAGAGAGAGGGACTGAGAGACACCGGTCAGTGTACAGATCTCCCTCTGAGAGAGAGGGACTGAGAGACACCGGTCATTGTACAGATCTCCCCCTGAGAGAGAGAGACTGAGAGACACCGGTCAGTGGACATATCTCCCCCTGAGAGAGAGGGACTGAGGGACACCGGTCATTGTACAGATCTCCCCCTGAGAGAGAGGGACTGAGAGAGACCGGTCAGTGTACAGATCGCCCCATGAGAGAGAGGGACTGAGAGACACCGGTCAGTGTACAGATCTCCCCCTGAGAGAGAGGGACTGAGAGACACCGGTCAGTGTACAGATCTCCCCCAGAAAGAGGGACTGATAGACACCGGTCAGTGTACAGATCTCCCTCTGAGAGAGAGGGACTGAGAAACACCGGTCAGTGTACAGATCTCCCTCTGAGAGAGAAGGACTGAGAGACACCGGTCAGTGTACAGATCTCCCCCGGCGAGAGGCACTGAGAGACACCGGTCAGTGTACAGATCTCCCCCTGAGAGAGAGGGACTGAGAAACACCGGTCAGTGAACAGATCTCCCGCTCAGAGAGAGGGACTGAGAGACACCGGTCAGTGTACAGATCACCACCAGAGAGAGAGGGACTGAGAGACACCGGTCAGTGTACAGATCTCCCCCTGAGAGAGAGGGACTGAGAGACACCGGTCAGTGAACAGATCTCCCGCTGAGAGAGAGGGACTAAGAGACACCGGTCAGTGTACAGATCTTCCCCTGAGAGAGAGGGACTGAGAGACACCGGTCAGTGTACAGATCTCCCCCAGAAAGAGGGACTGAGAGACACCAGTCAGTGTACAGATCTCCCTCTGAGAGAGAGGGACTGAGAGACACCGGTCAGTGTACAGATCTCCCCCTGAGAGAGAGGGACTGAGAGACACCGGTCAGTGTACAGATCACCACCAGAGAGAGAGGGACTGAGAGACACCCATCAGTGTACAGATCTCCCCCTGAGAGAGAGAGCCTGAGAGACACTGGTCAGTGTACAGATCTCCCCCTGAGAGAGAGGGACTGAGAGACACGGTCAGTGTACATATCTCCCCCTGAGAGAGAGGGACTGAGAGACACCGGACAGTGTACAGATCTCCACCAGAGAGAGAGGGACTGAGAGACACCGGTCAGTGTACAGATCTCCCCCTGAGAGAGAGAGCCTGAGAGACACCGGTCAGTGTACAGATCTCCCCCTCAGAGAGAGGGTCTGAGAGACACCGGTCAGTGTACAGATCTCCCCCTGAGAGAGAGGGACTGAGAGACACCGGTCAGTGTACAGATCTCCCCCTGAGAGAGAGGGACTGAGAGACAACGGTCAGTATACAGATCTCCCCCTGAGAGAGAGGGACTGAGAGACACCGGTCAGTGTACAGATCTCCCCCTGAGAGAGAGGGACTGAGAGACAACGGTCAGTGTACAGATCTCCCCCTGAGAGAGAGGGACTGAGAGACAACGGTCAGTGTACAGTTCTCCCCCAGAGAGAGAGGGACTGAGACACACCGGTCAGTGTACAGATCTCCCCCTGAGAGAGAGGGACTGAGAGACACCGGTCAGTGTACAGATCTCCCCCTGAGAGAGAGGGACTGAGAGACACCGGTCAGTGTACAGATCTCCCCCTGAGAGAGAGGGACACCGGTCAGTGTACAGATCTCCCCCTGAGAGAGAGGGACTGAGAGACACCGGTCATTGTACAGATCACCACCAGAGAGAGAGGGACTGAGAGACACCCATCAGTGTACAGATCTCCCCCTGAGAGAGAGAGCCTGAGAGACACTGGTCAGTGTACAGATCTCCCCCTGAGAGAGAGGGACTGAGAGACACGGTCAGTGTACATATCTCCCCCTGAGAGAGAGGGACTGAGAGACACCGGACAGTGTACAGATCTCCACCAGAGAGAGAGGGACTGAGAGACACCGGTCAGTGTACAGATCTCCCCCTGAGAGAGAGGGACTGAGACACACCGGTCAGTGTACAGATCTCCCCCTCAGAGAGAGGGTCTGAGAGACACCGGTCAGTGTACAAATCTCCCCCTAAGAGAGAGGGACTGGGAGACACCGGTCAGTGTACAGATCTCCCTCTGAGAGAGAGGGTCTGAGAGACACCGGTCAGTGTACAGATCTCCCTCTGAGAGAGAGGGACTGAGAGACACCGGTCATTGTACAGATCTCCCCCTGAGAGAGAGAGACTGAGAGACACCGGTCAGTGGACATATCTCCCCCTGAGAGAGAGGGACTGAGGGACACCGGTCATTGTACAGATCTCCCCCTGAGAGAGAGGGACTGAGAGAGACCGGTCAGTGTACAGATCGCCCCATGAGAGAGAGGGACTGAGAGACACCGGTCAGTGTACAGATCTCCCCCTGAGAGAGAGGGACTGAGAGACACCGGTCAGTGTACAGATCTCCCCCAGAAAGAGGGACTGATAGACACCGGTCAGTGTACAGATCTCCCTCTGAGAGAGAGGGACTGAGAAACACCGGTCAGTGTACAGATCTCCCTCTGAGAGAGAAGGACTGAGAGACACCGGTCTGTGTACAGATCTCCCCCTGAGAGAGAGGGACTGAGAGACACCGTTCAGTGTACAGATCTCCCCCTGAGAGAGAGGGACTGAGAGACACCGGTCAGTGTACAGATCTCCCCCAGAGAGAGAGGGACTGAGAGACACCGGTCAGTGTACAGATCTCTCCCTGAGAGAGAGGGACTGAGAGACACCGGTCAGTGTACAGATCTCCCCCAGAGAGAGAGGGACTGAGAGAGACCGGTCAGTGTACAGATCTCCCCCTGAGAGAGAGGGACTGAGAGACACCGGTCAGTGTACAGATCTCACCCTGAGAGAGAGGGACTGAGAGACACCGGTCAGTGTACAGATCTCCCCCTGAGAGAGAGGGACTGAGAGACACTGGTCAGTGTACAGATCTCCCCCTGAGAGAGAGGGACTGAGGAACACCGGTCAGTGTACAGATCACCACCAGAGAGAGAGGGACTGAGAGACACCGGTCAGTGTACAGATCTGCCCCTGAGAGAGAGGGACTGAGAGCCACCGGTCAGTGTACAGATCTCCCCCTGAGAGAGAGGGACTGAGAGACACCGGTCAGTGTACAGATCTCCCTGAGAGAGAGGGACTGAGAGACACCGGTCAGTGTACAGATCTCCCCCAGAGAGAGAGGGACTGAGAAACACCGGTCAGTGTACAGATCTCCCTCTGAGAGAGAGGGACTGAGAGACACCGGTCAGTGTACAGATCTCCCCCTGAGAGAGAGGGACTGAGAGACAACGGTCAGTGTACAGATCTCCCCCTGAGAGAGAGGGACTGAGAGACACCGGTCAGTGTACAGATCTCCCCCTGAGAGAGAGGGACTGAGAGACAACGGTCAGTGTACAGATCTCCCCCTGAGAGAGAGGGACTGAGAGACAACGGTCAGTGTACAGTTCTCCCCCAGAGAGAGAGGGACTGAGACACACCGGTCAGTGTACAGATCTCCCCCTGAGAGAGAGGGACTGAGAGACACCGGTCAGTGTACAGATCTCCCCCTGAGAGAGAGGGACTGAGAGACACCGGTCAGTGTACAGATCTCCCCCTGAGAGAGAGGGACACCGGTCAGTGTACAGATCTCCCCCTGAGAGAGAGGGACTGAGAGACACCGGTCATTGTACAGATCACCACCAGAGAGAGAGGGACTGAGAGACACCCATCAGTGTACAGATCTCCCCCTGAGAGAGAGAGCCTGAGAGACACTGGTCAGTGTACAGATCTCCCCCTGAGAGAGAGGGACTGAGAGACACGGTCAGTGTACATATCTCCCCCTGAGAGAGAGGGACTGAGAGACACCGGACAGTGTACAGATCTCCACCAGAGAGAGAGGGACTGAGAGACACCGGTCAGTGTACAGATCTCCCCCTGAGAGAGAGGGACTGAGACACACCGGTCAGTGTACAGATCTCCCCCTCAGAGAGAGGGTCTGAGAGACACCGGTCAGTGTACAAATCTCCCCCTAAGAGAGAGGGACTGGGAGACACCGGTCAGTGTACAGATCTCCCTCTGAGAGAGAGGGACTGAGAGACACCGGTCAGTGTACAGATCTCCCTCTGAGAGAGAGGGACTGAGAGACACCGGTCATTGTACAGATCTCCCCCTGAGAGAGAGAGACTGAGAGACACCGGTCAGTGGACATATCTCCCCCTGAGAGAGAGGGACTGAGGGACACCGGTCATTGTACAGATCTCCCCCTGAGAGAGAGGGACTGAGAGAGACCGGTCAGTGTACAGATCGCCCCATGAGAGAGAGGGACTGAGAGACACCGTTCAGTGTACAGATCTCCCCCTGAGAGAGAGGGACTGAGAGACACCGGTCAGTGTACAGATCTCCCCCAGAAAGAGGGACTGATAGACACCGGTCAGTGTACAGATCTCCCTCTGAGAGAGAGGGACTGAGAAACACCGGTCAGTGTACAGATCTCCCTCTGAGAGAGAAGGACTGAGAGACACCGGTCAGTGTACAGATCTCCCCCGGCGAGAGGCACTGAGAGACACCGGTCAGTGTACAGATCTCCCCCTGAGAGAGAGGGACTGAGAAACACCGGTCAGTGAACAGATCTCCCGCTCAGAGAGAGGGACTGAGAGACACCGGTCAGTGTACAGATCACCACCAGAGAGAGAGGGACTGAGAGACACCGGTCAGTGTACAGATCTCCCCCTGAGAGAGAGGGACTGAGAGACACCGGTCAGTGAACAGATCTCCCGCTGAGAGAGAGGGACTAAGAGACACCGGTCAGTGTACAGATCTCCCCCTGAGAGAGAGCGACTGAGAGACACCGGTCTGTGTACAGATCTCCCCCTGAGAGAGAGGGACTGAGAGACACCAGTCAGTGTACAGATCTCCCCCTGAGAGAGAGGGACTGAGAGACACCGGTCAGTGTACAGATCTCCCCCAGAAAGAGGGACTGAGAGACACCAGTCAGTGTACAGATCTCCCTCTGAGCGAGAGGGACTGAGAGACACCGGTCAGTGTACAGATCTCCCCCTGAGAGAGAGGGACTGAGAGACACCGGTCAGTGTACAGATCACCACCAGAGAGAGAGGGACTGAGAGACACCCATCAGTGTACAGATCTCCCCCTGAGAGAGAGAGCCTGAGAGACACTGGTCAGTGTACAGATCTCCCCCTGAGAGAGAGGGACTGAGAGACACGGTCAGTGTACATATCTCCCCCTGAGAGAGAGGGACTGAGAGACACCGGACAGTGTACAGATCTCCACCAGAGAGAGAGGGACTGAGAGACACCGGTCAGTGTACAGATCTCCCCCTGAGAGAGAGAGCCTGAGAGACACCGGTCAGTGTACAGATCTCCCCCTCAGAGAGAGGGTCTGAGAGACACCGGTCAGTGTACAGATCTCCCCCTGAGAGAGAGGGACTGAGAGACACCGGTCAGTGTACAGATCTCCCCCTGAGAGAGAGGGACTGAGAGACAACGGTCAGTGTACAGATCTCCCCCTGAGAGAGAGGGACTGAGAGACACCGGTCAGTGTACAGATCTCCCCCTGAGAGAGAGGGACTGAGAGACAACGGTCAGTGTACAGATCTCCCCCTGAGAGAGAGGGACTGAGAGACAACGGTCAGTGTACAGTTCTCCCCCAGAGAGAGAGGGACTGAGACACACCGGTCAGTGTACAGATCTCCCCCTGAGAGAGAGGGACTGAGAGACACCGGTCAGTGTACAGATCTCCCCCTGAGAGAGAGGGACTGAGAGACACCGGTCAGTGTACAGATCTCCCCCTGAGAGAGAGGGACACCGGTCAGTGTACAGATCTCCCCCTGAGAGAGAGGGACTGAGAGACACCGGTCATTGTACAGATCACCACCAGAGAGAGAGGGACTGAGAGACACCCATCAGTGTACAGATCTCCCCCTGAGAGAGAGAGCCTGAGAGACACTGGTCAGTGTACAGATCTCCCCCTGAGAGAGAGGGACTGAGAGACACGGTCAGTGTACATATCTCCCCCTGAGAGAGAGGGACTGAGAGACACCGGACAGTGTACAGATCTCCACCAGAGAGAGAGGGACTGAGAGACACCGGTCAGTGTACAGATCTCCCCCTGAGAGAGAGGGACTGAGACACACCGGTCAGTGTACAGATCTCCCCCTCAGAGAGAGGGTCTGAGAGACACCGGTCAGTGTACAAATCTCCCCCTAAGAGAGAGGGACTGGGAGACACCGGTCAGTGTACAGATCTCCCTCTGAGAGAGAGGGTCTGAGAGACACCGGTCAGTGTACAGATCTCCCTCTGAGAGAGAGGGACTGAGAGACACCGGTCATTGTACAGATCTCCCCCTGAGAGAGAGAGACTGAGAGACACCGGTCAGTGGACATATCTCCCCCTGAGAGAGAGGGACTGAGGGACACCGGTCATTGTACAGATCTCCCCCTGAGAGAGAGGGACTGAGAGAGACCGGTCAGTGTACAGATCGCCCCATGAGAGAGAGGGACTGAGAGACACCGGTCAGTGTACAGATCTCCCCCTGAGAGAGAGGGACTGAGAGACACCGGTCAGTGTACAGATCTCCCCCAGAAAGAGGGACTGATAGACACCGGTCAGTGTACAGATCTCCCTCTGAGAGAGAGGGACTGAGAAACACCGGTCAGTGTACAGATCTCCCTCTGAGAGAGAAGGACTGAGAGACACCGGTCAGTGTACAGATCTCCCCCGGCGAGAGGCACTGAGAGACACCGGTCAGTGTACAGATCTCCCCCTGAGAGAGAGGGACTGAGAAACACCGGTCAGTGAACAGATCTCCCGCTCAGAGAGAGGGACTGAGAGACACCGGTCAGTGTACAGATCACCACCAGAGAGAGAGGGACTGAGAGACACCGGTCAGTGTACAGATCTCCCCCTGAGAGAGAGGGACTGAGAGACACCGGTCAGTGAACAGATCTCCCGCTGAGAGAGAGGGACTAAGAGACACCGGTCAGTGTACAGATCTTCCCCTGAGAGAGAGGGACTGAGAGACACCAGTCAGTGTACAGATCTCCCCCTGAGAGAGAGGGACTGAGAGACACCGGTCAGTGTACAGATCTCCCCCAGAAAGAGGGACTGAGAGACACCAGTCAGTGTACAGATCTCCCTCTGAGAGAGAGGGACTGAGAGACACCGGTCAGTGTACAGATCTCCCCCTGAGAGAGAGGGACTGAGAGACACCGGTCAGTGTACAGATCACCACCAGAGAGAGAGGGACTGAGAGACACCCATCAGTGTACAGATCTCCCCCTGAGAGAGAGAGCCTGAGAGACACTGGTCAGTGTACAGATCTCCCCCTGAGAGAGAGGGACTGAGAGACACGGTCAGTGTACATATCTCCCCCTGAGAGAGAGGGACTGAGAGACACCGGACAGTGTACAGATCTCCACCAGAGAGAGAGGGACTGAGAGACACCGGTCAGTGTACAGATCTCCCCCTGAGAGAGAGAGCCTGAGAGACACCGGTCAGTGTACAGATCTCCCCCTCAGAGAGAGGGTCTGAGAGACACCGGTCAGTGTACAGATCTCCCCCTGAGAGAGAGGGACTGAGAGACACCGGTCAGTGTACAGATCTCCCCCTGAGAGAGAGGGACTGAGAGACACCGGTCAGTGTACAAATCTCCCCCTAAGAGAGAGGGACTGGGAGACACCGGTCAGTGTACAGATCTCCCTCTGAGAGAGAGGGACTGAGAGACACCGGTCAGTGTACAGATCTCCCTCTGAGAGAGAGGGACTGAGAGACACCGGTCATTGTACAGATCTCCCCCTGAGAGAGAGAGACTGAGAGACACCGGTCAGTGGACATATCTCCCCCTGAGAGAGAGGGACTGAGGGACACCGGTCATTGTACAGATCTCCCCCTGAGAGAGAGGGACTGAGAGAGACCGGTCAGTGTACAGATCTCCCCCTGAGAGAGAGGGACTGAGAGACACCGGTCAGTGTACAGATCTCCCCCTGAGAGAGAGGGACTGAGAGACACCGGTCAGTGTACAGATCTCCCCCTGAGAGAGAGGGACTGAGAGACACCGGTCAGTGTACAGATCTCCCCCTGAGAGAGAGGGACTGAGAGACACCGGTCAGTGTACAGATCTCCCCCTGAGAGAGAGGGACTGAGAGACACCGGTCAGTGTACAGATCTCCCCCAGAAAGAGGGACTGATAGACACCGGTCAGTGTACAGATCTCCCCCTGAGAGAGAGGGACTGAGAGACACCGGTCAGTGTACAGATCTCCCCCTGAGAGAGAGGGACTGAGAGACACCGGTCAGTGTACAGATCTCCCCCAGAAAGAGGGACTGATAGACACCGGTCAGTGTACAGATCTCCCTCTGAGAGAGAGGGACTGAGAAACACCGGTCAGTGTACAGATCTCCCTCTGAGAGAGAGGGACTGAGAGACACCGGTCAGTGTACAGATCTCCCCCGGCGAGAGGCACTGAGAGACACCGGTCAGTGTACAGATCTCCCCCTGAGAGAGAGGGACTGAGAAACACCGGTCAGTGAACAGATCTCCCGCTCAGAGAGAGGGACTGAGAGACACCGGTCAGTGTACAGATCTCCCCCTGAGAGAGAGGGACTGAGAGACACCGGTCAGTGTACAGATCTCCCCCTGAGAGAGAGGGACTGAGAGACACCGGTCAGTGAACAGATCTCCCGCTGAGAGAGAGGGACTGAGAGACACCAGTCAGTGTACAGATCTCCCCCAGAGAGAGAGGGACTGAGAGACACCGGTCAGTGTACAGATCTCCCCCAGAAAGAGGGACTGAGAGACACCAGTCAGTGTACAGATCTCCCTCTGAGAGAGAGGGACTGAGAGACACCGGTCAGTGTACAGATCTCCCTCTGAGAGAGAGGGACTGAGAGACACCGGTCAGTGTACAGATCTCCCCCGAGAGAGAGGGACTGAGAGACACCGGTCAGTGTACAGATCTCCCCCTGAGAGAGAGGGTCTGAGAGACACCGGTCAGTGTACAGATCTCCCCCAGAGAGAGAGGGACTGAGAAACACCGGTCAGTGAACAGATCTCCGCCTGAGAGAGAGGGACCGAGAAACACCGGTCAGTGTACAGATCTCCCCCTGAGAGAGAGGGACTGAGAGACACCGGTCAGTGTACAGATCTCCCCCTGAGAGAGAGGGACTGAGAAACACCGGTCAGTGTACAGATCACCACCAGAGAGAGAGGGACTGAGAGACACCGGTCAGTGTACAGATCTCCCCCTGAGAGAGAGGGACTGAGAGACACCGGTCAGTGTACAGATCTCCCCCTGAGAGAGACTGAATGAGAGACACCGGTCAGTGTACAGATCTCCCCCTGAGAGAGAGGGACTGAGAGACACCGGTCAGTGTACAGATCTCCCCCTGAGAGAGAGGGACTGAGAAACACCGGTCAGTGTACAGATCTCCCCCTGAGAGAGAGGGACTGAGAGACACCGGTCAGTGTACAGATCTCCCCCAGAAAGAGGGACTTTGAGACACCAGTCAGTGTACAGATCTCCCTCTGAGAGAGAGGGACTGAGAGACACCGGTCAGTGTACAGATCGCCCCCTGAGTGAGAGGGACTGAGAGACACCGGTCAGTGTACAGACCTCCCCGTGAGAGAGAGGGACTGAGAGACACCGGTCAGTGTACAGATCTCCCCCTGAGAGAGAGGGTCTGAGAGACACCGGTCAGTGTACAGATCTCCCCCAGAGAGAGAGGGACTGAGAAACACCGGTCAGTGAACAGATCTCCCCCTGAGAGAGAGGGACCGAGAAACACCGGTCAGTGTACAGATCTCCCCCTGAGAGAGAGGGACTGAGAGACACCGGTCAGTGTACAGATCTCCCCCTGAGAGAGACTGAATGAGAGACACCGGTCAGTGTACAGATCTCCCCCTGAGAGAGAGGGACTGAGAGACACCGGTCTGTGTACAGATCTCCCCATGAGAGAGAGGGACTGAGAGACACCGGTCAGTGTACAGATCTCCCCCTGAAAGAGAGGGACTGAGACACACCGGTCAGTGTACAGATCACCACCAGAGAGAGAGGGACTGAGAGACACCGGTCAGTGTACAGATCACCACCAGAGAGAGAGGGACTGAGAGACACCGGTCAGTGTACAGATCTCCCCCTGAGAGAGAGGGACTGAGAGACACCGGTCAGTGTACAGATCTCCCCCTGAGAGAGACTGAATGAGAGACACCGGTCAGTGTACAGATCTCCCCCTGAGAGAGAGGGACTGAGAGACACCGGTCAGTGTACAGATCTCCCCCTGAGAGAGAGGGACTGAGAGACACCGGTCAGTGTACAGATCTCCCCCTGAGAGAGAGGGACTGAGACACACCGGTCAGTGTACAGATCTCCCCTTGAGAGAGAGGGACTGAGAGACACCGGTCAGTGTACAGATCGCCCCCTGAGAGAGAGGGACTGAGAGACACCGGTCAGTGTACAGACCTCCCCGTGAGAGAGAGGGACTGAGAGACACCGGTCAGTGTACAGATCACCACCAGAGAGAGAGGGACTGAGAGCCACCGGTCAGTGTACAGATCTCCCCCTGAGAGAGAGGGACTGAGAGACACCGGTCAGTGTACAGATCTCCCTCTGAGAGAGAGGGACTGAGAGACACCGGTCATTGTACAGATCTCCCCCTGAGAGAGAGAGACTGAGAGACACCGGTCAGTGGACATATCTACCCCTGAGAGAGAGGGACTGAGGGACACCGGTCATTGTACAGATCTCCCCCTGAGAGAGAGGGACTGAGAGAGACCGGTCAGTGTACAGATCTCCCCCAGAAAGAGGGACTGATAGACACCGGTCAGTGTACAGATCTCCCTCTGAGAGAGAGGGACTGAGAAACACCGGTCAGTGTACAGATCTCCCTCTGAGAGAGAGTGACTGAGAGACACCGGTCAGTGTACAGATCTCCCCCGGCGAGAGGCACTGAGAGACACCGGTCAGTGTACAGATCTCCCCCTGAGAGAGAGGGACTGAGAAACACCGGTCAGTGAACAGATCTCCCCCTGAGAGAGAGGGACTGAGAGACACCGGTCAGTGTACAGATCACCACCAGAGAGAGAGGGACTGAGAGACACCGGTCAGTGTACAGATCTCCCCCTGAGAGAGAGGGACTGAGAGACACCGGTCAGTGAACAGATCTTCCCCTGAGAGAGAGGGACTGAGAGACACCGGTCAGTGTACAGATCTCCCCCTGAGAGAGAGGGACTGAGAGACACCGGTCAGTGTACAGATCTCCCCCAGAAAGAGGGACTGAGAGACACCAGTCAGTGTACAGATCTCCCTCTGAGAGATAGGGACTGAGAGACACCGGTCAGTGTACAGATCTCCCCCTGAGAGAGAGGGACTGAGAGACACCGGTCAGTGTACAGATCTCCCCCTGAGAGAGAGGGACTGAGAGACACCGGTCAGTGTACAGATCTCCCTCTGAGAGATAGGGACTGAGAGACACCGGTCAGTGTACAGATCTCCCCCTGAGAGAGAGGGACTGAGAGACACCGGTCAGTGTACAGATCTCCCCCTGAGAGGGAGGGTCTGAGAGACACCGGTCAGTGTACAGATCTCCCCCAGAGAGAGAGGGACTGAGAAACACCGGTCAGTGAACAGATCTCCGCCTGAGAGAGAGGGACCGAGAAACACCGGTCAGTGTACAGATCTCCCCCTGAGAGAGAGGGACTGAGAGACACCGGTCAGTGTACAGATCTCCCCCTGAGAGAGAGGGACTGAGAAACACCGGTCAGTGTACAGATCACCACCAGAGAGAGAGGGACTGAGAGACACCGGTCAGTGTACAGATCTCCCCCTGAGAGAGAGGGACTGAGAGACACCGGTCAGTGTACAGATCTCCCCCTGAGAGAGACTGAATGAGAGACACCGGTCAGTGTACAGATCTCCCCCTGAGAGAGAGGGACTGAGAGACACCGGTCAGTGTACAGATCTCCCCCTGAGAGAGAGGGACTGAGAGACACCGGTCAGTGTACAGATCTCCCCCAGAAAGAGGGGCTTTGAGACACCAGTCAGTGTACAGATCTCCCTCTGAGAGAGAGGGACTGAGAGATACCGGTCAGTGTACAGATCTCCCTCTGAGTGAGAGGGACTGAGAGACACCGGTCAGTGTACAGATCTCCCCCTGATAGAGAGGGACTGAGAGACACCGGTCAGTGTACAGATCTCCCCCTGAGAGAGAGGGTCTGAGAGACACCGGTCAGTGTACAGATCTCCCGCAGAGAGAGAGGGACTGAGAAACACCGGTCAGTGAACAGATCTCCCCCTGAGAGAGAGGGACCGAGAAACACCGGTCAGTGTACAGATCTCCCCCTGAGAGAGAGGGACTGAGAGACACCGGTCAGTGTACAGATCTCCCCCTGAGAGAGACTGAATGAGAGACACCGGTCAGTGTACAGATCTCCCCCTGAGTGAGAGGGACTGAGAGACACCGGTCAGTGTACAGATCTCCCCCTGAGAGAGAGGGACTGAGAGACACCGGTCAGTGTACAGATCTCCCCCTGAGAGAGAGGGACTGAGAAACACCGGTCAGTGTACAGATCACCACCAGAGAGAGAGGGACTGAGAGACACCGGTCAGTGTACAGATCTCCCCCTGAGAGAGAGGGACTGAGAGACACCGGTCAGTGTACAGATCTCCCCCTGAGAGAGACTGAATGAGAGACACCGGTCAGTGTACAGATCTCCCCCTGAGAGAGAGGGACTGAGAGACACCGGTCAGTGTACAGATCTCCCCCTGAGAGAGAGGGACTGAGAGACACCGGTCAGTATACAGATCTCCCCCTGAGAGAGAGGGACTGAGACACACCGGTCAGTGTACAGATCTCCCCTTGAGAGAGAGGGACTGAGAGACACCGGTCAGTGTACAGATCGCCCCCTGAGAGAGAGGGACTGAGAGACACCGGTCAGTGTACAGACCTCCCCGTGAGAGAGAGGGACTGAGGAACACCGGTCAGTGTACAGATCACCACCAGAGAGAGAGGGACTGAGAGCCACCGGTCAGTGTACAGATCTCCCCCTGAGAGAGAGGGACTGAGAGACACCGGTCAGTGTACTGATCTCCCCCTGAGAGAGAGGGACTGAGAGACACCGGTCAGTGTACAGATCTCCCCCTGAGAGAGAGGGACTGAGAGACACCGGTCATTGTACAGGTCACCACCAGAGAGAGAGGGACTGAGAGACACCGGTCAGTGTACAGACCTCCCCGTGAGAGAGAGGGACTGAGGAACACCGGTCAGTGTACAGATCACCACCAGAGAGAGAGGGACTTGAGAGCCACCGGTCAGTGTACAGATCTCCCCTCTGAGAGAGAGGGACTGAGAGACACCGGCCAGTGTACAGATCTCCCCCTGAGAGAGAGGGACTGAGAGACACCGGTCAGTGTACAGATCTCCCCCAGAAAGAGGGACTGAGAGACACCAGTCAGTGTACAGATCTCCCTCTGAGAGTGTGGGACTGAGAGACACCGGTCAGTGTACAGATCTCCCTCTGAGAGAGAGGGACTGAGAGACACTGGTCAGTGTACAGATCTCCCCCTGAGAGAGAGGGACTGAGAGACACCGGTCAGTGTACAGATCTCCCCCTGAGAGAGAGGGTCTGAGAGACACCGGTCAGTGTACAGATCTCCCCCAGAGAGAGAGGGACTGAGAAACACCGGTCAGTGAACAGATCTCCCCCTGAGAGAGAGGGACCGAGAAACACCGGTCAGTGTACAGATCACCACCAGAGAGAGAGGGACTGAGAGACACCGGTCAGTGTACAGATCTCCCCCTGAGAGAGAGGGACTGAGAAACACCGGTCAGTGTACAGATCACCACCAGAGAGAGAGGGACTGAGAGACACCCGTCAGTGTACAGATCTCCCCCTGAGAGAGAGGGACTGAGAGACACCGGTCAGTGTACAGATCTCCCCCTGAGAGAGACTGAATGAGAGACACCGGTCAGTGTACAGATCTCCCCCTGAGAGAGAGGGACTGAGAGACACCGGTCAGTGTACAGATCTCCCCCTGGGAGAGAGCGACTGAGAGACACCGGTCAGTGTACAGATCTCCCCCTGAGAGAGAGGGACTGAGACACACCGGTCAGTGTACAGATCTCCCCTTGAGAGAGAGGGACTGAGAGACACCGGTCAGTGTACAGATCGCCCCCTGAGAGAGAGGGACTGAGAGACACCGGTCAGTGTACAGACCTCCCCGTGAGAGAGAGGGACTGAGGAACACCGGTCAGTGTACAGATCACCACCAGAGAGAGAGGGACTGAGAGCCACCGGTCAGTGTACAGATCTCCCCCTGAGAGAGAGGGACTGAGAGACACCGGTCAGTGTACAGATCTCCCCCTGAGAGAGAGGGACTGAGAGACACCGGTCAGTGTACAGATCTCCCCCTGAGAGACACCGGTCATTGTACAGATCACCACCAGAGAGAGAGGGACTGAGAGACACCGGTCAGTGTACAGATCTCCACCAGAGAGAGAGGGACTGAGAGACACCGGTCAGTGTACAGATCTCCCCCTGAGAGAGGGGGACTGAGAGACACCGGTCAGTGAACAGATCCCCCGCTGAGAGAGAGGGACTGAGAGACACCGGTCAGTGTACAGATCTCCCCCTGAGAGAGAGGGACTGAGAGACACCGGTCATTGTACAGATCTCCCCCTGAGAGAGAGGGACTGAGAGACTCCGGTCAGTGTACAGATCTCCCCCAGAGAGAGAGGGACTGAGAGACACCGGTCAGTGTACAGATCTCCCCCTGAGAGAGAGGGACTGAGAGACACCGGTCAGTGTACAGATCTCCCACTGAGAGAGAGGGTCTGAGAGACACAGGTCAGTGTACAGATCTCCCCCAGAGAGAGAGGGACTGAGAGACACCGGTCAGTGTACAGATCTCCCCCTGAGAGAGAGGGACTGAGAAACACCGGTCAGTGAACAGATCTCCCCATTAGAGAGAGGGACTGAGAGACACCGGTCAGTGTACAGATCTCCCCCAGAAAGAAGGACTGAGAGACACCAGTCAGTGTACAGATCTCCCTCTGAGAGAGTGGGACTGAGAGACACCGGTCAGAGTACAGATCTCCCTCTGAGAGAGAGGGACTGAGAGACACCGGTCAGTGTACAGATCTCCCCCTGAGAGAGAGGGACTGAGAGACACCGGTCAGTGTACAGATCTCCCCCTGAGAGAGAGGGTCTGAGAGACACCGGTCAGTGTACAGATCTCCCCCAGAGAGAGAGGGACTGAGAAACACCGGTCAGTGAACAGATCTCCCCCTGAGAGAGAGGGACCGAGAAACACCGGTCAGTGTACAGATCACCACCAGAGAGAGAGGGACTGAGAGACACCGGTCAGTGTACAGATCTCCCCCTGAGAGAGAGGGACTGAGAAACACCGGTCAGTGTACAGATCACCACCAGAGAGAGAGGGACTGAGAGACACCGGTTAGTGTACAGATCTCCCCCTGAGAGAGAGGGACTGAGAGACACCGGTCAGTGTACAGATCTCCCCCTGAGAGAGACTGAATGAAAGACACCGGTCAGTGTACAGATCTCCCCCTGAGAGAGAGGGACTGAGAGACACCGGTCAGTGTACAGATCTCCCCCTGAGAGAGAGGGACTGAGAGACACCGGTCAGTGTACAGATCTCCCCCTGAGAGAGAGGGACTGAGACACACCGGTCAGTGTACAGATCTCCCCTTGAGAGAGAGGGACTGAGAGACACCGGTCAGTGTACAGATCGCCCCCTGGGAGAGAGGGACTGAGAGACACCGGTCAGTGTACAGACCTCCCCGTGAGAGAGAGGGACTGAGGAACACCGGTCAGTGTACAGATCACCACCAGAGAGAGAGGGACTGAGAGCCACCGGTCAGTGTACAGATCTCCCCCTGAGAGAGAGGGACTGAGAGACACCGGTCAGTGTACAGATCTCCCCCTGAGAGAGAGGGACTGAGAGACACCGGTCAGTGTACAGATCTCCCCCTGAGAGAGAGGGACTGAGAGACACCGGTCATTGTACAGATCACCACCAGAGAGAGAGGGACTGAGAGACACCGGTCAGTGTACAGACCTCCCCCTGAGAGAGAGGGACTGAGAGCCACCGGTCAGTGTACAGATCTCCCCCTGAGAGAGAGAGACTGAGAGACACCGGTCAATGTACAGGTCTCCCTCTGAGAGAGAGGGACTGAGAGACACCGGTCAGTGTACAGATCTCCCCCTGAGAGAGAGGGACTGAGAGACACCGGTCAGTGTACAGATCTCCCCCTGAGAGACACCGGTCATTGTACAGATCACCACCAGAGAGAGAGGGACTGAGAGACACCGGTCAGTGTACAGATCTCCCCCTGAGAGAGAGGGACTGAGAGACACCGGTCAGTGTACAGATCTCCACCAGAGAGAGAGGGACTGAGAGACACCGGTCAGTGTACAGATCTCCCCCTGAGAGAGGGGGACTGAGAGACACCGGTCAGTGAACAGATCCCCCGCTGAGAGAGAGGGACTGAGAGACACCGGTCAGTGTACAGATCTCCCCCTGAGAGAGAGGGACTGAGAGACACCGGTCATTGTACAGATCTCCCCCTGAGAGAGAGGGACTGAGAGACTCCGGTCAGTGTACAGATCTCCCCAAGAGAGAGAGGGACTGAGAGACACCGGTCAGTGTACAGATCTCCCCCTGAGAGAGAGGGACTGAGAGACACCGGTCAGTGTACAGATCTCCCACTGAGAGAGAGGGTCTGAGAGACACAGGTCAGTGTACAGATCTCCCCTAGAGAGAGAGGGACTGAGAGACACCGGTCAGTGTACAGATCTCCCCCTGAGAGAGAGGGACTGAGAGACACCTGTCAGTGAACAGATCTCCCTCTGAGAGAGAGGGACTGAGAGACACCGGTCAGTGTACAGATCTCCCCCTGAGAGAGGGGGACTGAGAGACACCGGTCAGTGAACAGATCCCCCGCTGAGAGAGAGGGACTGAGAGACACCGGTCAGTGTACAGATCTCCCCCTGAGAGAGAGGGACTGAGAGACACCGGTCATTGTACAGATCTCCCCCTGAGAGAGAGGGACTGAGAGACTCCGGTCAGTGTACAGATCTCCCCCAGAGAGAGAGGGACTGAGAGACACCGGTCAGTGTACAGATCTCCCCCTGAGAGAGAGGGACTGAGAGACACCGGTCAGTGTACAGATCTCCCACTGAGAGAGAGGGTCTGAGAGACACAGGTCAGTGTACAGATCTCCCCCAGAGAGAGAGGGACTGAGAGACACCGGTCAGTGTACAGATCTCCCCCTGAGAGAGAGGGACTGAGAAACACCGGTCAGTGAACAGATCTCCCCATTAGAGAGAGGGACTGAGAGACACCGGTCAGTGTACAGATCTCCCCCAGAAAGAGGGACTGAGAGACACCAGTCAGTGTACAGATCTCCCTCTGAGAGAGTGGGACTGAGAGACACCGGTCAGAGTACAGATCTCCCTCTGAGAGAGAGGGACTGAGAGACACCGGTCAGTGTACAGATCTCCCCCTGAGAGAGAGGGACTGAGAGACACCGGTCAGTGTACAGATCTCCCCCTGAGAGAGAGGGTCTGAGAGACACCGGTCAGTGTACAGATCTCCCCCAGAGAGAGAGGGACTGAGAAACACCGGTCAGTGAACAGATCTCCCCCTGAGAGAGATGGACCGAGAAACACCGGTCAGTGTACAGATCACCACCAGAGAGAGAGGGACTGAGAGACACCGGTCAGTGTACAGATCGCCCCCTGAGAGAGAGGGACTGAGAAACACCGGTCAGTGTACAGATCACCACCAGAGAGAGAGGGACTGAGAGACACCGGTTAGTGTACAGATCTCCCCCTGAGAGAGAGGGACTGAGAGACACCGGTCAGTGTACAGATCTCCCCCTGAGAGAGACTGAATGAAAGACACCGGTCAGTGTACAGATCTCACCCTGAGAGAGAGGGACTGAGAGACACCGGTCAGTGTACAGATCTCCCCCTGAGAGAGAGGGACTGAGAGACACCGGTCAGTGTACAGATCTCCCCCTGAGAGAGAGGGACTGAGACACACCGGTCAGTGTACAGATCTCCCCTTGAGAGAGAGGGACTGAGAGACACCGGTCAGTGTACAGATCGCCCCCTGGGAGAGAGGGACTGAGAGACACCGGTCAGTGTACAGACCTCCCCGTGAGAGAGAGGGACTGAGGAACACCGGTCAGTGTACAGATCACCACCAGAGAGAGAGGGACTGAGAGACACCGGTCAGTGTACAGATCACCACCAGAGAGAGAGGGACTGAGAGCCACCGGTCAGTGTACAGATCTCCCCCTGAGAGAGAGGGACTGAGAGACACCGGTCAGTGTACAGATCTCCCCCTGAGAGAGAGGGACTGAGAGACACCGGTCAGTGTACAGATCTCCCCCTGAGAGAGAGGGACTGAGAGACACCGGTCAGTGTACAGATCTCCCCCTGAGAGAGAGGGACTGAGAGACACCGGTCAGTGTACAGATCTCCCCCTGAGAGAGAGGGACTGAGAGACACCGGTCAGTGTACAGATCTCCCCCTGAGAGAGAGGGACTGAGAGACACCGGTCATTGTACAGATCACCACCAGAGAGAGAGGGACTGAGAGACACCGGTCAGTGTACAGACCTCCCCGTGAGAGAGAGGGACTGAGGAACACCGGTCAGTGTACAGATCACCACCAGAGAGAGAGGGACTGAGAGCCACCGGTCAGTGTACAGATCTCCCCTCTGAGAGAGAGGGACTGAGAGACACCGGCCAGTGTACAGATCTCCCCCTGAGAGAGAGGGACTGAGAGACACCGGTCAGTGTACAGATCTCCCCCTGAGAGAGAGGGACTGAGAGACACCTGTCAGTGTACAGATCTCCCCCTGAGAGAGAGGGACTGAGAGACACCGGTCAGTGTACAGATCTCCCCCTGAGAGAGAGGGACTGAGAGACACCGGTCAGTGTACAGATCTCCCCCTGAGAGAGAGGGACTGAGAGCCACCGGTCAGTGTACAGATCTCCCCCAGAAAGAGGGACTGAGAGACACCAGTCAGTGTACAGATCTCCCTCTGAGAGAGAGGGACTGAGAGATACCGGTCAGTGTACAGATCTCCCTCTGAGAGAGAGGGACTGAGGAACACCGGTCAGTGTACAGATCACCACCAGAGAGAGAGGGACTGAGAGCCACCGGTCAGTGTACAGATCTCCCCTCTGAGAGAGAGGGACTGAGAGACACCGGTCAGTGTACAGATCTCCCCCTGAGAGAGAGGGACTGAGAGACACCGGTCAGTGTACAGATCTCCCCCTGAGAGACACCGGTCATTGAACAGATCACCACCAGAGAGAGAGGGACTGAGAGACACCGGTCAGTGTACAAATCTCCCCCTGAGAGAGAGGGACTGAGAGACACCGGTCAGTGTACAGATCTCCACCAGAGAGAGAGGGACTGAGAGACACCGGTCAGTGTACAGATCTCCCCCTGAGAGAGGGGGACTGAGAGACACCGGTCAGTGAACAGATCCCCCGCTGAGAGAGAGGGACTGAGAGACACCGGTCAGTGTACAGATCTCCCCCTGAGAGAGAGGGACTGAGAGACACCGGTCATTGTACAGATCTCCCCCTGAGAGAGAGGGACTGAGAGACTCCGGTCAGTGTACAGATCTCCCCCAGAGAGAGAGGGACTGAGAGACACCGGTCAGTGTACAGATCTCCCCCTGAGAGAGAGGGACTGAGAGACACCGGTCAGTGTACAGATCTCCCACTGAGAGAGAGGGTCTGAGAGACACAGGTCAGTGTACAGATCTCCCCCAGAGAGAGAGGGACTGAGAGACACCGGTCAGTGTACAGATCTCCCCCTGAGAGAGAGGGACTGAGAAACACCGGTCAGTGAACAGATCTCCCCTGAGAGAGAGGGACTGAGAGACACCGGTCAGTGTACAGATCTCCCCCAGAAAGAGGGACTGAGAAACACCAGTCAGTGTACAGATCTCCCTCTGAGAGAGAGGGACTGAGAGACACCGGTCAGAGTACAGATCTCCCTCTGAGAGAGAGGGACTGAGAGACACCGGTCAGTGTACAGATCACCCTGAGAGAGAGGGACTGAGAGACACCGGTCAGTGTACAGATCTCCCCCTGAGAGAGAGGGACTGAGAGACACCGGTCAGTGTACAGATCTCCCCCAGAGAGAGAGGGACTGAGAAACACCGGTCAGTGAACAGATCTCCCCCAGAGAGAGAGGGACTGAGAGACACCGGTCAGTGAACAGATCTCCCCCTGAGAGAGAGGGACCGAGAAACACCGGTCAGTGTACAGATCACCACCAGAGAGAGAGGGACTGAGAGACACCGGTCAGTGTACAGATCTCCCCCTGAGAGAGAGGGACTGAGAAACACCGGTCAGTGTACAGATCACCACCAGAGAGAGAGGGACTGAGAGACACCGGTTAGTTTACAGATCTCCCCCTGAGAGAGAGGGACTGAGAGACACCGGTCAGTGTACAGATCTCCCCCTGAGAGAGACTGAATGAAAGACACCGGTCAGTGTACAGATCTCCCCCTGAGAGAGAGGGACTGAGAGACACCGGTCAGTGTACAGATCTCCCCCTGAGAGAGAGGGACTGAGAGACACCGGTCAGTGTACAGATCTCCCCCTGAGAGAGAGGGACTGAGACACACCGGTCAGTGTACAGATCTCCCCTTGAGAGAGAGGGACTGAGAGACATCGGTCAGTGTACAGATCGCCCCCTGGGAGAGAGGGACTGAGAGACACCGGTCAGTGTACAGACCTCCCCGTGAGAGAGAGGGACTGAGGAACACCGGTCAGTGTACAGATCACCACCAGAGAGAGAGGGACTGAGAGCCACCGGTCAGTGTACAGATCTCCCCCTGAGAGAGAGGGACTGAGAGACACCGGTCAGTGTACAGATCTCCCCCTGAGAGAGAGGGACTGAGAGACACCGGTCAGTGTACAGATATCCCCCTGAGAGAGAGGGACTGAGAGACACCGGTCAGTGTACAGATCTCCCCCTGAGAGAGAGGGACTGAGAGACACCGGTCAGTGTACAGATCTCCCCCTGAGAGAGAGGGACTGAGAGACACCGGTCAGTGTACAGATCTCCCCCTGAGAGAGAGGGACTGAGAGACACCGGTCAGTGTACAGATCTCCCCCTGAGAGAGAGGGACTGAGAGACACCGGTCATTGTACAGATCACCACCAGAGAGAGAGGGACTGAGAGACACCGGTCAGTGTACAGACCTCCCCGTGAGAGAGAGGGACTGAGGAACACCGGTCAGTGTACAGATCACCACCAGAGAGAGAGGGACTGAGAGCCACCGGTCAGTGTACAGATCTCCCCCTGAGAGAGAGGGACTGAGAGACACCGGTCAGTGTACAGATCACCACCAGAGACAGAGGGACTGAGAGACACCGGTCAGTGTACAGATCTCCCCCAGAAAGAGGGACTGAGAGACACCAGTCAGTGTTCAGATCTCCCTCTGAGAGAGAGGGACTGAGAGATACCGGTCAGTGTACAGATCTCCCTCTGAGAGAGAGGGACTGAGAGACACCGGTCAGTGTACAGATCTCCCCCTGAGAGAGAGGGACTGAGAGACACCGGTCAGTGTACAGATCTCCCACTGAGAGAGAGGGTCTGAGAGACACCGGTCAGTGTACAGATCTCCCCCAGAGAGAGAGGGTCTGAGAGACACCGGTCAGTGTACAGATCTCCCCCAGAGAGAGAGGGACTGAGAAACACCTGTCAGTGAACAGATCTCCCCCTGAGGGAGAGGGACCGAGAAACACCGGTCAGTGTACAGATCACCACCAGAGAGAGAGGGACTGAGAGACACCGGTCAGTGTACAGATCTCCCCCTGAGAGAGAGGGACTGAGAGACACCGGTCAGTGTACAGATCTCCCCCTGAGAGAGAGGGACTGAGAGACACCGGTCAGTGTACAGATCTCCCCCTGAGAGAGAGGGACTGAGAGATACCGGTCAGTGTACAGATCACCACCAGAGAGAGAGGGACTGAGAGACACGGTCAGTGTACAGATCTCCCCCTGAGAGAGAGGGACTGAGAGACACCGGTCAGTGTACAGATCTCCCCCTGAGAGAGAGGGACTGAGAAACACCGGTCAGTGTACAGATCTCCCCCTGAGAGAGAGGGACTGAGAAACACCGGTCAGTGTACAGATCACCACCAGAGAGAGAGGGACTGAGAGACACCCGTCAGTGTACAGTTCTCCCCCTGAGAGAGAGGGACTGAGGGACACCGGTCAGTGTACAGATCTCCCCCTGAGAGAGACTGAATGAGAGACACCGGTCAGTGTACAGATCTCCCCCTGAGAGAGAGGGACTGAGAGACACCGGTCAGTGTACAGATCTCCCCCTGAGAGAGAGGGACTGAGAGACACCGGTCAGTGTACAGATCTCCCCCTGAGAGAGAGGGACTGAGACACACCGGTCAGTGTACAGATCTCCCCTTGAGAGAGAGGGACTGAGAGACACCGGTCAGTGTACAGATCGCCCCTGATAGAGAGGGAATGAGAGACACGGTCAGTGTACAGACCTCCCCGTGAGAGAGAGGGACTGAGGAACACCGGTCAGTGTACAGATCACCACCAGAGAGAGAGGGACTGAGAGCCACCGGTCAGTGTACAGATCTCCCCTGAGAGAGAGGGACTGAGAGACACCGGTCAGTGTACAGATCTCCCCCTGAGAGAGAGGGACTGAGAGACACCGGTCAGTGTACAGATCTCCCCCTGAGAGAGAGGGACTGAGAGACACCGGTCATTGTACAGATCACCACCAGAGAGAGAGGGACTGAGAGACACCGGTCAATGTACAGATCTCCACCAGAGAGAGAGGGACTGAGAGACACCGGTCAGTGTACAGATCTCCCCCTGAGAGAGGGGGACTGAGAGACACCGGTCAGTGTACAGATCTCCCCCTGAGAGAGAGGGACTGAGAGACACCGGTCAGTGTACAGATCTCCCCCTGAGAGAGAGGGACTGAGAGACTCCGGTCAGTGTACAGATCTCCCCAGAGAGAGAGGGACTGAGAGACACCGGTCAGTGTACAGATCTCCCCCTGAGAGAGAGGGACTGAGAGACACGGTCAGTGTACAGATCTCCCACTGAGAGAGAGGGTCTGAGAGACACCGGTCAGTGTACAGATCTCCCCCAGAGAGAGAGGGACTGAGAGACACCGGTCAGTGTACAGATCTCCCCCTGAGAGAGAGGGACTGAGAAACACCGGTCAGTGAACAGATCTCCCCTGAGAGAGAGGGACTGAGAGACACCGGTCAGTGTACAGATCTCCCCCAGAAAGAGGGACTGAGAGACACCAGTCAGTGTACAGATCTCCCTCTGAGAGAGAGGGACTGAGAGACACCGGTCAGTGTACAGATCTCCCTCTGAGAGAGAGGGACTGAGAGACACCGGTCAGTGTACAGATCTCCCCCTGAGAGAGAGTGACTGAGAGACACCGGTCAGTGTACAGATCTCCCCCTGAGAGAGAGGGACTGAGAGACACCGGTCAGTGTACAGATCTCCCCCTGAGAGAGACTGAGTCAGAGACACCGGTCAATGTACAGATCTCCCCTGAGAGAGAGGGACTGAGAGACACCGGTCAGTGTACAGATCTCCCCCTGAGAGAGAGGGACTGAGAGACACCGGTCAGTGTACAGATCTACCCCTGAGAGAGAGGGACTGAGAAACACGGTCAGTGTACAGATCTCCCCCTGAGAGAGAGGGACTGAGAGACACTGGTCAGTGTACAGATCTCCCCCAGAAAGAGGGACTGCGAGACACCAGTCAGTGTACAGATCTCCCTCTGAGAGAGAGGGACTGAGAGACACCGGTCAGTGTACATCTCCCTCTGAGAGAGAGGGACTGAGAGACACCGGTCAGTGTACAGATCTCCCCCTGAGAGAGACTGAGAGACACCGGTCAGTGTACAGATCTCCCCCTGAGAGAGACTGAATGAGAGACACCGGTCAGTGTACAGATCTCCCCCTGAGAGAGAGGGACTGAGAGACACCTGTCAGTGTACAGATCTCCCCCTGAGAGAGAGGGACTGAGAGACACCGGTCAGTGTACAGATCTCCCCTTGAGAGAGAGGGACTGAGAGACACCGGTCAGTGTACAGATCGCCCCCTGAGAGAGAGGGACTGAGAGACACCGGTCAGTGTACAGACCTCCCCGTGAGAGAGAGGGACTGAGGAACACCGGTCAGTGTACAGATCACCACCAGAGAGAGAGGACTGAGAGCCACCGGTCAGTGTACAGATCTCCCCCTGAGAGAGAGGACTGAGAGACACCGGCCAGTCTACAGATCTCCCCCTGAGAGAGAGGGACTGAGAGACACCGGCCAGTGTACAGATCTTCCCCTGAGAGAGAGGGACTGAGAGACACCGGTCTGTGTACAGATCTCCCCCTGAGAGAGAGGGACAGTGAGACACCGGTCAGTGTACAGATCTCCCTCTGAGAGAGAGGGACTGAGAGACACCGGTCAGTGTACAGATCTCCCCCAGAAAGAGGGACTGAGAGACACCGGTCAGTGTACAGATCTCCCCCTGAGAGAGAGGACTGAGAGACACCGGTCAGTGTACAGATCTCCCCTGAGAGAGAAGGACTGAGAGACACCGGTCAGTGTACAGATCTCCCTCTGAGAGAGAGGGACTGAGAGACACCGGTCAGTGTACAGATCTCCCCCTGAGAGAGAGGGACTGAGAGACACGGTCAGTGTACAGATCTCCCCTGAGAGAGAGGGTCTGAGAGACACCGGTCAGTGTACAGATCTCCCCCAGAGAGAGAGGGACTGAGAAACACCGGTCAGTGAACAGATCTCCCCCTGAGAGAGAGGGACCGAGAAACACCGGTCAGTGTACAGATCACCACCAGAGAGAGAGGGACTGAGAGACACCGGTCAGTGTACAGATCTCCCCCTGAGAGAGAGGACTGAGAAACACCGGTCAGTGTACAGATCACCACCAGAGAGAGAGGGACTGAGAGACACCCGTCAGTGTACAGATCTCCCCCTGAGAGAGAGGGACTGAGAGACACCAGTCAGTGTACAGATCTCCCTCTGAGAGAGAGGGACTGAGAGACACCGGTCAGTGTACAGATCTCCCTCTGAGAGAGAGGGGACTGAGAGACACCGGTCAGTGTACAGATCTCCCCCTGAGAGAGAGGGACTGAGAGACACCGGTCAGTGTACAGATCTCCCCCTGAGAGAGAGGGACTGAGACACACCGGTCAGTGTACAGACCTCCCCGTGAGAGAGAGGGACTGAGGAACACCGGTCAGTGTACAGATCACCACCAGAGAGAGAGGGACTGAGAGCCACCGGTCAGTGTACAGATCTCCCCCTGAGAGAGAGGGACTGAGAGACACCGGCCAGTCTACAGATCACCCCCTGAGAGAGAGGGACTGAGAGACACCGGTCAGTGTACAGATCACCACCAGAGAGAGAGGGACTGAGAGCCACCGGTCAGTGTACAGATCTCCCCTCTGAGACAGAGGGACTGAGAGACACCGGCCAGTCTACAGATCTCCCCCTGAGAGAGAGGGACTGAGAGACACCGGTCAGTGTACAGATCTACCCCTGAGAGAGAGGGACTGAGAAACACCGGTCAGTGTACAGATCTCCCCCTGAGAGAGAGGGACTGAGAGACACTGGTCAGTGTACAGATCTCCCCCAGAAAGAGGGACTGCGAGACACCAGTCAGTGTACAGATCTCCTCTGAGAGAGAGGGACTGAGAGACACCGGTCAGTGTACAGATCTCCTCTGAGAGAGAGGGACTGAGAGACACCGGTCAGTGTACAGATCTCCCCCTGAGAGAGAGGGACTGAGAGACACCGGTCAGTGTACAGATCTCCCCTGAGAGAGACTGAATGAGAGACACCGGTCAGTGTACAGATCTCCCCCTGAGAGAGAGGGACTGAGAGACACCTGTCAGTGTACAGATCTCCCCCTGAGAGAGAGGGACTGAGAGACACCGGTCAGTGTACAGATCTCCCCTGAAAGAGAGGGACTGAGACACACCGGTCAGTGTACAGATCTCCCCTTGAGAGAGAGGGACTGAGAGACACCGGTCAGTGTACAGATCGCCCCCTGAGAGAGAGGGACTGAGAGACACCGGTCAGTGTACAGACCTCCCGTGAGAGAGAGGGACTGAGGAACACCGGTCAGTGTACAGATCACCACCAGAGAGAGAGGGACTGAGAGCCACCGGTCAGTGTACAGATCTCCCCTGAGAGAGAGGGACTGAGAGACCCCGGCCAGTCTACAGATCACCCCCTGAGAGAGAGGGACTGAGAGACACCGGTCAGTGTACAGATCACCACCAGAGAGAAAGGGACTGAGAGCCACCGGTCAGTGTACAGATCTCCCCTCTGAGAGAGAGGGACTGAGAGACACCGGCCAGTGTACAGATCTTCCCCTGAGAGAGAGGACTGAGAGACACCGGTCTGTGTACAGATCTCCCCCTGAGAGAGAGGGACAGTGAGACACCGGTCAGTGTACAGATCTCCCTCTGAGAGAGAGGGACTGAGAGACACCGGTCAGTGTACAGATCTCCCTCTGAGAGAGAGGGACTGAGAGACACCGGTCAGTGTACAGATCTCCCCCTGAGAGAGAGGGACTGAGAGACACCGGTCAGTGTACAGATCTCCCCCTGAGAGAGAGGGTCTGAGAGACACCGGTCAGTGTACAGATCTCCCCCAGAGAGAGAGGGACTGAGAACACCGGTCAGTGAACAGAACTCCCCTGAGAGAGAGGGACCGAGAAACACCGGTCAGTGTACAGATCACCACCAGAGAGAGAGGGACTGAGAGACACCGGTCAGTGTACAGATCTCCCCTGAGAGAGAGGGACTGAGAAACACCGGTCAGTGTACAGATCACCACCAGAGAGAGAGGGACTGAGAGACACCCGTCAGTGTACAGATCTCCCCCTGAGAGAGAGGGACTGAGAGACACCGGTCAGTGTACAGATCTCCCTCTGAGAGAGAGGGACTGAGAGACAACGGTCAGTGTACAGATCTCCCCCTGAGAGAGAGGACTGACAGACACCGGTCAGTGTACAGATCTCCCCTGAGAGAGAGGGACTGACAGACACGGGTCAGTGTACAGATCTCCCCTGAGAGAGAGGGACTGAGAGACACCGGTCAGTGTACAGACCTCCCCGTGAGAGAGAGGGACTGAGGAACACCGGTCAGTGTACAGATCACCACCAGAGAGAGAGGGACTGAGAGCCACCGGTCAGTGTACAGATCTCCCCCTGAGAGAGAGGGACTGAGAGACACCGGCCAGTCTACAGATCACCCCCTGAGAGAGAGGGACTGAGAGACACCGGTCAGTGTACAGATCACCACCAGAGAGAGAGGGACTGAGAGCCACCGGTCAGTGTACAGATCTCCCCTCTGAGAGAGAGGGACTGAGAGACACCGGCCAGTGTACAGATCTTCCCCTGAGAGAGAGGGACTGAGAGACAGCGGTCTGTGTACAGATCTCCCCCTGAGAGAGAGGGACAGTGAGACACCGGTCAGTGTACAGATCTCCCTCTGAGAGAGAGGGACTGAGAGACACCGGTCAGTGTACAGATCTCCCCCAGAAAGAGGGACTGAGAGACACCAGTCAGTGTACAGATCTCCCTCTGAGAGAGAGGGACTGAGAGACACCGGTCAGTGTACAGATCTCCCTCTGAGAGAGAGGGACTGAGAGACACCGGTCCGTGTACAGATCTCCCCCGAGAGAGAGGGACTGAGAGACACCGGTCAGTGTACAGATCTCCCCCTGAGAGAGAGGGTCTGAGAGACACCGGTCAGTGTACAGATCTCCCCCAGAGAGAGAGGGACTGAGAAACACCGGTCAGTGAACAGATCTCCCCCTGAGAGAGAGGGACCGAGAAACACCGGTCAGTGTACAGATCACCACCAGAGAGAGAGGGACTGAGAGACACCGGTCAGTGTACAGATCTCCCCCTGAGAGAGAGGGACTGAGAAACACCGG
>NW_026780345.1:0-40526 GCF_030144855.1 Hypanus sabinus | reverse complement strand
GAAAGAGGAGGGAGATGGAGAATGAAGATGAGGAAGGAGAGAGCAGGGAGTTGTGGAATGAAGATGCGGAAGGAGAGAGGAGGAGGGAGATGGGGAATGAAGATGAGGAAGGAGAGGGAGGAGGGAAATGGGGAATGAAAATGAGGAAGTTAAGAGGAGGGAAATGGGGAATGAAGATGAAGAGGGAGAGGAGGAAGATGGGGAATGAACATGAGGGAGATGGGGAATGAAGATGAGGAAGGAGAGAGGAGGGAGATGGGGAATGAAGATGAGGAAGGAGAGAGGAGGGAGATGGGGAATGAAGATGAGGAAGGAGAGAGAGGATTGAGATGGGGAATGAAGATGAGAATGGAGAGAGGAGGGAGATGGGGAATGAAGAAGCGGAAGGAGAGAGAGAGGAAAGAGATGAGGAAGGAAAGAGGAGGGAGATGGGGAATGAAGATCAGAAAGGAGAGAGAGAGGAGGTAGATGGGGAATGAAGATGAGGTAGCTGTGAGGAGGGAGATGGGGAATGAAGATGAGTAAGGAGAGAGAGAAGAGGAGATGACGAAGGAGTGAGGAGGGAGATGGGGAATAATAATGAGGAAGGAGATAGGAGGGAGAAGAGGAATGAAGATGTGGAGGGAGATGGAAATGAAGATGAGGAAGGAAAGAGGAGGGAGATGGGGAATGAAGATGAGGAAGGAGAGGAGGGAGATGGGGAATGAAGATGAGGAAGGAGAGAGAGAAGAGGGAGATGAGGAAGGAGAGAGGAGGGAGATGGGGAATGAAGATGAGGAAGGAGAGGAGGGAGATGGGGAATGAAGATCAGGAAGGACAGAGGAGGGAGATGGGGAATGAAGATGAGCAAGGAGAGGGAGGAGGGGAATAGGGAATGAAGATGAGGAAGGTGAGAGGAGGGAGATGAGGAATGAAGATGAGGAAGGAGAGAGAGAGGAGGATGACGAAGGAGAAAGGAGGGAGATGGGGATGAAAATGAGGAAGGAGAAAGGAGGGAGATCGGGAATGAAGATGAGGAAGGAGAGAGAGAGGAGGGAGATGGGGAATGAAGATGAGGAAGGAGAGAGGAGGGAGATGGGGAATGAAGATGAGGATGGAGAGAGGAGGGAGGTGGGGAATGAGGATGAGGAAGGAGAGGGTAGGGAGATGGGGAATGAAGATGAGGTTGGAGAGAGGAGGGAGATGGGGAATGAAGATTAGGAAGGAGAGAGAGAGGAGGGAGATGAGGAAGGAAAGAGGAGGGAGATGGGGAATGAAGATCAGGAAGGAGAGAGAGAGGAGGGAGATGGGGAATGAAGATGAGGAAGGAGAGAGGAGGGAGATGGGGAATGAAGATGAGGAAAGAGAGAGGAGGGAGATGGGGAATGAAGATGAGGAAGGAGAGAGAGGAGGGAGATGAGGAAGGAGGGAGAATGGAATGAAGATGAGGAAGGAGTGAGGAGGGAGATGGGGAATGAAGATGAGGAAGGAGCTACGAGGGAGATGAGGAATGAAGATGAGGAAGGAGAGAGAGAGGAGGGAGATGAGGAAGGTGAGAGGAGGGAGATGGGGAATGAAGATGAGGAAGGAGAGAGGTAGGAAATGGGGAATGAAGATGAGGAAGGAGAGAGAGGGGAGATAGATGAGGAAGGAAAGAGGAGGGAGATGGGGAATGAAGATCAGGAAGGAGAGAGAGAGGAGGGAGATGGGGAATGAAGATGAGGAAAGAGAGAGGAGGGAGATGGGGAATGAAGATGAGGAAGGAGAGAGAGGAGGGAGATGAGGGAGAAGGGGAATGAAGATGAGGAAGGAGTGAGGAGGGAGATGGGGAATGAAGATGAGGAAGGAGAGAGTGAGGAGGGAGATGAGGAAGGTGAGAGGAGGGAGATGGGGAATGAAGATTAGGAAGGAGAGAGATGGGGAATGAAGATGAGGAAGGAGAGAGAGGAGGGAAATGGGGATGACGATGAGTAAGGAGAGAGGAGGGAAATGGGGAATGAAGATGAGGAAGGAATGAGTAGGGAAATGGGGAATGAGGATGAGGAAGGAAGATGAGGGAGATGGGGAATGTAGATGAGGAAGGAAGGAGGAGGGAATGGGGAATGGAAGGTGGGAGGGAGAGGAGGGGGATGGGGAATGAAGATGAGGAAGGAGAGAGGAGGAGGGAATGGGGAATTAAGATGAGTAAGGAGAGAGGTGGGAATGGGGATTGAAGATGAGGAAGGAATGTGTAGGGAAATGGGGTTGGGATGTGGAGGGTTGATGGGATGAGATGGGGTTGGGGTGGAGGGGTGGGATTGGTAGATGAGGTGGAGAGTGGGAGTTGTGGAATGTTGTGGGTTGGGTGATGGAGGTGGGGTTGGGGTTGGTGAGAGTGTGGTGGTGTGGGAGGTGGGGGGGTTGGTTGTGGGTGTTGGTTGGGAGGGTTTGGGGGTTGGTTTGGTGTTGGGTGAGGTGGTTTGGGGTTGGGATGTGTGGTGTGGTGGTTGTGGGGATGGTTGGGTGGTGTTGGGTTGTTGTGTGGTTGGGTGTGGTGTGGGTTGTGGTGTGGTTGGTTGTGAGGGTGGGGGGTTGTTGTGTGGTTGGTGTGTGGTGGTTGGTTGGGGTTGGTTGTGTTTGGAGTGTGGTGGGTGTGGGGTTGGTTGGTTGAGGTGGTGTGTGTGGTTTGTGTGTGGTTGGATGTGGTGGTGTGGGGGTTGAGATCAGAAAGGAGAGAGAGAGGAGGTAGTGGGGATGAAGATGAGGTTGCTGTTGAGGGTGGGGTGTTGGGGAATGAAGATGAGTAAGGAGAGGAGAGAAGAGGTGTTGAGAAGTGGTGAGGTGGGTGATGGGGAATATAATGAGGAACGAGATAGGAGGGTGAGTGGGTTGTTGTGTGGTGGGTGGATTGGGTTTGGGTTTGTTGTTGTGTGGAGTTGGGGTTGAGTTGTGGTGGAGGTGGAGGGGTTGGGTAATGAAGATGAGGAAGGAGAGGTGATGGGGTGATGTGGTTGGAGAGTGGTGGGTGTTGGGGAATGAAGATGAGGAAGGAGAGGAGGGAGATGGGGAATGAAGATCAGGAAGGACAGAGGAGGGAGATGGGGAATGAAGATGAGCAAGGAGAGGGAGGAGGGGAATAGGGAATGAAGATGAGAAGGTGAGAGGAGGGGAGATGAGGAATGAAGATGAGGAAGGTGAGTGAGAGGAGGAGGACGTTGGAGAAGGAGGGTGATGGGATGAAATGAGGAGGAGAAGGAGGGAGATCGGGATGAAGATGAGGAAGGAGAGAGAGAGGAGGGGAGTGGGGGTATGTAGTTGAGGTTGGAGAGAGGTGGGAGATGGGGAATGAAGATGAGGATGGAGAGAGAGAGGAGGATGATGAAGGAGAATGAGGGAGTGGGGTTTGTTGTGGTGGAGGGGGGTATGGAGGTTTGTGGGAATGGAGATGATGTTGGTGTGTGTGGAGGGGTTAGGAGTGGATGGTGGTGGGTGATGGGGAATGAGATGAGGAAGGAGAGGAGGGAGATGGGGAATGAAGATCAGGAAGGACAGAGGAGGGAGATGGGGATTGAAGATGAGCAAGGAGAGGGAGGAGGGGAATAGGGAATGAAGATGAGGAAGGTGAGAGGAGGGAGATGAGGAATGAGATGAGGAAGGAGAGAGAGAGGAGGATGACGAAGGTGAAGGAGGGAGATGGGGATGAAATGAGGAAGGAGAAGGAGGGAGATCGGGAATGAAGATGAGGAAGGGAGAGAGAGGAGGGAGATGGGGAATGAAGATGAGGAGGGTGGGGAGGGTGTGGGGGGAATGGTTGTGGATGGAGAGAGGAGGGAGTGGGGAATGAGGATGAGGAAGTGAGGGTAGGAGATGGGGATGAGATGAGGATGGAGAGAGGAGGGAGATGGGGAATGAAGATTGGAGGAGAGATGAGGAGGGAGATGAGGAAGGAAGAGGAGGGTGATTGGGGTATGAAGATAAGGAAGGATGAGAGAGGGAGGGAGATGGGGATGAGTTGAGGATGGTGAGGGGAGGGAGATGGGGGATTGAGATGAGGAAGGAGAGAGTGAGGGAGATGTGGATGGAGGGAGATGGGAATGAAGATGAGGAAGGAGTGAGGAGGGATGGGGAATGAAGATGAGGAAGGAGCTACGAGGGAGATGAGAATGAAGATGAGAAGGAGAGAGAGAGGAGGGAGATGAGGGTTGGTGAGAGGAGGGATGGGGATGTGATGTGGAAGGTGAGAGGTTGGAATGGGGAATGAAGATGAGGAAGGAGAGAGAGGGGAGATGTGTGGAAGGAAGAGGAGGGTTGGGATGAGATGGAGGAGAGAGGTGGGTGTGGGGATTGATGTGGAGGTTGAGAGTGGTGGAGATGGGGAATGAAGATGAGGAAGGAGAGAGAGGAGGGAGATGGGAGGAGGTGTAGGGATGAGTTGTGGAAGGAGTGAGGAGGGAGTGGGGAATGAGTTGAGGATGGTGAGAGTGTGGTGGAGTTGAGGAGGTGAGGAGGGAGATGGGGAATGTTGTTTGGAAGGAGAGAGATGGGGATGAGATGTGGAAGGTGTGAGGAGGGAATGGGGATTGGATGTGTAGGTGTGAGGTGGGAATTGGGGGAATGAAGTTGAGGATGGAATGAGTAGGGAATGGGGAATGAGGATGAGGAAGGAAAGTTTGAGGGAGATGGGGAATGTAGATGAGGAAGGAAGTGGAGGGAAATGGGGTATGAAGATGCGGAAGGAGAGAGGAGGAGGGTGATGGGGATTGAAGATGAGGAAGGAGTGATAGGAGGGATTGGGGAATGTACGTGAGTTAGGAGAGAGGGGTTGGGGATGAGATGAGGAAGAATGAGTAGGGAAATGGGGATTGAGGTGTGGAGGGAGTGGGAATGAGTGGTGGTAGGAAGAGGAGGGAGATGGAGAATGAGATGAGGAAGGAGAGGAGGGGAGTTGTGGAATGAAGATGCGGAAGGAGAGTGGAGGAGGGAGATGGGGATGAAGTTGATGAAGGAGAGGGAGGAGGGTATGTGGAATGAGATGAGGAGGGAGAGGTGGGAGTGGGGTTGGTTGATGTGGTTGGAGTGAGGAGGGAGTGGGGAATGAGATGAGGATGAGAGAGTGGATTGAGTTGGGTTGATGATGTGATTGGGAGTGGGGATTGGGGATGAGAGGAGGAGAGGAGAGGGATTGAGTGAGAAGGAAGTGGAGGGAGATGGGGATGAAGATCAGAAAGGGGAGAGAGAGGAGGTAGATGGGGAATGAAGATGAGGTAGCTGTGAGGAGGGAGATGGGGAATGAAGATGAGTAAGGGAGAGAGAGAAGAGGAGATGAGAAGGAGTGAGGAGGGAGATGGGGAATAATAATGAGGAAGAGATAGGAGGGAGAAGAGGAATGAAGATGTGGAGGGAGATGGAATGATGTGAGGAAGGAAAGAGGAGGGAGATGGGGAATGAAGATGAGGAAGGAGAGGAGGGAGATGGGGAATGAAGATGAGGAAGGAGAGAGAGAAGAGGGAGATGAGGAAGGAGAGAGGAGGGAGATGGGGAATGAAGATGAGGAAGGAGAGGAGGGAGATGGGGAATGAAGATCAGGAAGGACAGAGGAGGGAGATGGGGAATGAAGATGAGCAAGGAGAGGGAGGAGGGGAATAGGGAATGAAGATGAGGAAGGTGAGAGGAGGGAGATGAGGAATGAAGATGAGGAAGGAGAGAGAGAGGAGGATGACGAAGGAGAAAGGAGGAGATGGGGATGAAAATGAGGAAGGAGAAAAGGAGGGAGATCGGGAATGAAGATGAGGAAGGAGAGAGAGAAGGAGGGAGATGGGAATGAAGATGAGGAAGGAGAGAGGAGGAAGATGGGGAATGAAGATGAGGATGGAGAGAGGAGGGAGATGGGGAATGAAGATGAGGAAGGAGAGAGAGGAGGGAGATGGGGAATGAAGATTAGGAAGGAGAGTGTAGGGAGATGGGGAATGAAGATGAGGAAGGAGAGAGAGGGGAGGTAGATGAGGAAGGAAAGAGGAGGGAGATGGGAATGAAGATCAGGAAGGAGAGAGAGAGGAGGGAGATGGGGAATGAAGATGAGGAAGGAGAGAGCAGGAGTTGGGGATGATGATGCGGAAGGAGAGGGAGGAGGGAAATGGGGAATGAAGATGAGGAAGTTAAGAGGAGGGAAATGGGGAATGAAGATGAAGAGGGAGAGGAGGAAAATGGGGAATGAACATGAGGAAGGAGAGAGAGGGGAGGGAGATGGGGAATGAAGATGAGGAAGGAGAGAGGAGGGAGATGGGGAATGAAGATGAGGAAGGAGAGAGGAGGGAGATGGGGAATGAAGATGTGGAAGGAGATAGAGGATTGAGATGGGGAATGAAGATGAGAATGGAGAGAGGAGGGAGATGGGGAATGAAGATCAGAAAGGGAGAGAGAGGAGGTAGATGGGGAATGAGATGAGTAAGGAGAGAGAGAAAGAGGGAGATGACGAAGGAGTGAGGAGGGAGATGGGGAATAAAGATGAGGAAGGAGATAGGAGGGAGAAGAGGAATGAAGATGTGGAGGGAGATGGAATGAAGATGAGGAGGAAGAGGAGGAGATGGGGATGGAAGATGAGGAAGGAGTGAGGAGGGAGATGGGGAATGAAGATGAGTAAGGAGAGAGAGATGAGGGAGATGAGGAAGGAGAGAGGAGGGAGATGGGGAATGAAGATGAGGAAGGAGAGGAGGGAGATGGGGAATGAAGATCAGGAAGGACAGAGGAGGGAGATGGGGAATGAAGATGAGCAAGGAGAGGGAGGAGGGGAATAGGGAATGAAGATGAGGAAGGTGAGAGGAGGGATGAGGAAGGAGAGAGAGAGGAGGATGACGAAGGAGAAAGGAGGGAGATGGGGATGAAATGAGGAAGGAGAATGGAGGGAGATCGGAATGAAGATGAGGAAGGAGAGAGAGAGGAGGAGATGGGGAATGAAGATGAGGAAGGAGAGAGGAGGGAGATGGGGAATGAAGATGAGGATGGAGAGAGGAGGGAGATGGGGAATGAAGATGAGGAGAGAGAGGAGGAGATGGGGAATGAAGATTAGGAAGGAGAGTGTAGGGAGATGGGGAATGAAGATGAGGAAGGAGAGAGAGGGGAGGATGAGGAAGGAAAGAGGAGGGAGATGGGGAATGAAGATCAGGAAGGAGAGAGAGAGGAGGGAGATGGGGAATGAAGATGAGGAAGGAGAGAGCAGGGAGTTGGGGAATGAAGATGCGGAAGGAGAGGGAGGAGGGAAATGGGGAATGAAGATGAGGAAGTTAAGAGGAGGGAAATGGGGAATGAAGATGAAGAGGGAGAGGAGGAAAATGGGGAATGAACATGAGGAAGGAGAGAGAAAGGAGGGAGATGGGGAATGAAGATGAGGAAGGAGAGAGGAGGGAGATGGGGAATGAAGATCAGGAAGGAGAGAGGAGGGAGATGGGGAATGAAGATGAGGAAGGAGAGACAGGATTGAGATGGGGAATGAAGATGAGAATGGAGAGAGGAGGGAGATGGGGAATGAAGATCAGAAGGAGAGAGAGGAGGTAGATGGGGAATGAAGATGAGGTAGCTGTGAGGAGGGAGATGGGGAATGAAGATGAGTAAGGAGAGAGAGAAGAGGGAGATGACGAAGGAGTGAGGAGGGAGATGGGGAATAAAGATGAGGAAGGAGATAGGAGGGAGAAGAGGAATGAAGATGTGGAGGGAGAGAGGAGGGAGATGGGGAATGAAGATGAGGAAGGAGAGAGAGGAGGGAGATGGGGAATGAAGATTAGGAAGGAGAGTGTAGGGAGATGGGGAATGAAGATGAGGAAGGAGAGTGAGGGGAGGTAGATGAGGAAGGAAAGAGGAGGGAGATGGGGAATGAAGATCAGGAAGGAGAGAGAGAGGAGGGAGATGGGGAATGAAGATGAGGAAGGAGAGAGCAGGGAGTTGGGGAATGAAGATGCGGAAGGAGAGGGAGGAGGGAAATGGGGAATGAAGATGAGGAAGTTAAGAGGAGGGAAATGGGGAATGAAGATGAAGAGGGAGAGGAGGAAAATGGGGAATGAACATGAGGAAGGAGAGAGAAAGGAGGGAGATGGGGAATGAAGATGAGGAAGGAGAGAGGAGGGAGATGGGGAATGAAGATCAGGAAGGAGAGAGGAGGGAGATGGGGAATGAAGATGAGGAAGGAGAGAGAGGATTGAGATGGGGAATGAAGATGAGAATGGAGAGAGGAGGGAGATGGGGAATGAAGATCAGAAAGGAGAGAGAGAGGAGGTAGATGGGGAATGAAGATGAGGTAGCTGTGAGGAGGGAGATGGGGAATGAAGATGAGTAAGGAGAGAGAGAAGAGGGAGATGACGAAGGAGTGAGGAGGGAGATGGGGAATAAAGATGAGGAAGGAGATAGGAGGGAGAAGAGGAATGAAGATGTGGAGGGAGATGGAAATGAAGATGAGGAAGGAAAGAGGAGGGAGATGGGGAATGAAGATGAGGAAGGAGTGAGGAGGGAGATGGGGAATGAAGATGAGTAAGGAGAGACAGAAGAGGGAGATGAGGAAGGAGAGAGGAGGGAGATGGGGAATGAAGATGAGGAAGGAGAGGAGGGAGATGGGGAATGAAGATCAGGAAGGACAGAGGAGGGGAATAGGGAATGAAGATGAGGAAGGTGAGAGGAGGGAGATGAGGAATGAAGATGAGGAAGGAGAGAGAGAGGAGGATGACGAAGGAGAAAGGAGGGAGATGGGGATGAAAATGAGGAAGGAGAAAGGAGGGAGATTGGGAATGAAGATGAGGAAGGAGAGAGAGAGGAGGGAGATGGGGAATGAAGATGAGGAAGGAGAGAGGAGGGAGATGGGGAATGAAGATGAGGATGGAGAGAGGAGGGAGATGGGGAATGAAGATGAGGAAGGAGAGAGGAGGGAGATGGGAATGAAGATGAGGAAGGAGAGAGAGGAGGGAGATGGGGAATGAAGATTAGGAAGGAGAGTGTAGGGAGATGGGGAATGAAGATGAGGAATGAGAGACAGAGGAGGGAGATGGGGAATGAAGATGAGGAAGGAAAGAGGAGAGAGATGGGGAATGAAGATCAGGAAGGAGAGAGAGAGGAGGGAGATGGGAATGAAGATGAGGAAGGAGAGAGGAGGGAGATGGGGAATGAAGATGAGGAAAGGGAGAGGAGGGAGATGTGGAATGAAGATGAGGAAGGAGAGAGAGGAGGGAGATGAGAAAGGAGGGAGAAGGGGAATGAAGATGAGGAAGGAGTGAGGAGGGAGATGGGGAATGAAGTTGAGGAAGGAGAGAGTGAGGAGGGTGATGAGGAAGGTGAGAGGAGGGAGATGGGGAATGAAGATGAGGAAGGAGAGAGTGAGGAGGGAGATGAGGAAGGTGAGAGGAGAGAGATGGGGAATGAAGATGAGGAAGGAGCTAGGAGGGAGATGAGGAAGGAGAGAGAGGAGGGAGATGGAGTATGAAGATGAGGAAGGAGGGAGATGGGAATGAAGATCAGGAAGGAGAGAGGAGGGAGATGGGGAATGAAGATGAGCAAGGAGGGGGAGGAGGGGAATAGGGAATGAAGATGAGGAAGGTGAGAGGAGGGAGATGAGGAATGAAGATGAGAAAGGAGAGAGAGAGAGGAGGATGTCAAAGGAGAAAGGAGGGAGATGGGGATGAAAATGAGGAAGGAGAAAGGAGGGAGATGGGGAATGAAGATCAGGAAGGAGAGAGGAGGGAGATGGGGAATGAAGATGAGGAAGGAGAGAGGAGGGAGATGAGGAAGGAGGGAGAAGGGGAATGAAGATGAGGAAGGAGTGAGGAGGGAAATGGGGAATGAAGATGAGGAAGGAATGAGTAGGGAAATGGGGAATGAGGATGAGGAAGGAAAGATGAGGGAGATGGGGAATGTAGATGAGGAAGGAAAGAGGAGGGAAATGGGGAATGAAGATGCGGAAGGAGAGAGGAGGAGGGAGATGGGGAATGAAGATGAGGAAGGAGAGAGAGGAGGGAAATGGGGGAATTACGATGAGTAAGGAGAGAGGAGGGAAATGGGGAATGAAGATGAGGAAGGAATGAGTAGGGAAATGGGGAATGAGGATGTGGAGGGAGATGGAAATGAAGATGAGGTAGGAAAGAGGAGGGAGATGGAGAATGAAGATGAGGAAGGAGAGAGCAGGGAGTTGCGGAATGAAGATGCGGAAGGAGAGAGGAGGAGGGAGATGGGGAATGAAGATGAGGAAGGAGAGGGAGGAGGGAAATGGGGAATGAAAATGAGGAAGTTAAGAGGAGGGAAATGGGGAATGAAGATGAAGAGGGAGAGGAGGAAGATGGGGAATGAACATGAGGGAGATGGGGAATGAAGATGAGGAAGGAGAGAGGAGGGAGATGGGGAATGAAGATGAGGAAGGAGAGAGGAGGGAGATGGGGAATGAAGATGAGGAAGGAGAGAGAGGATTGAGATGGGGAATGAAGATGAGAATGGAGAGAGGAGGGAGATGGGGAATGAAGAAGCGGAAGGAGAGAGAGAGGAAAGAGATGAGGAAGGAAAGAGGAGGGAGATGGGGAATGAAGATCAGAAAGGAGAGAGAGAGGAGGTAGATGGGGAATGAAGATGAGGTAGCTGTGAGGAGGGAGATGGGGAATGAAGATGAGTAAGGAGAGAGAGAAGAGGAGATGACGAAGGAGTGAGGAGGGAGATGGGGAATAAAGATGAGGAAGGAGATAGGAGGGAGAAGAGGAATGAAGATGTGGAGGGAGATGGAAATGAAGATGAGGAAGGAAAGAGGAGGGAGATGGGGAATGAAGATGAGGAAGGAGTGAGGAGGGGATGATGGGGAATGAAGATGAGGAAGGAGAGAGAGAAGAGGGAGATGAGGAAGGAGAGAGGAGGGAGATGGGGAATGAAGATGAGGAAGGAGAGGAGGGAGATGGGGAATGAAGATCAGGAAGGACAGAGGAGGGAGATGGGGAATGAAGATGAGCAAGGAGAGGGAGGAGGGGAATAGGGAATGAAGATGAGGAAGGTGAGAGGAGGGAGATGAGGAATGAAGATGAGGAAGGAGAGAGAGAGGAGGATGACGAAGGAGAAAGGAGGGAGATGGGGATGAAAATGAGGAAGGAGAAAGGAGATCGGGAATGAAGATGAGGAAGGAGAGAGAGAGGAGGGAGATGGGGAATGAAGATGAGGAAGGAGAGAGGAGGGAGATGGGGAATGAAGATGAGGATGGAGAGAGGAGGGAGATGGGGAATGAAGATGAGGAAGGAGAGAGAGGAGGGAGATGGGGAATGAAGATTAGGAAGGAGAGTGTAGGGAGATGGGGAATGAAGATGAGGAAGGAGAGAGAGGGGAGGTAGATGAGGAAGGAAAGAGGAGGGAGATGGGGAATGAAGATCAGGAAGGAGAGAGAGAGGAGGGAGATGGGGAATGAAGATGAGGAAGGAGAGAGCAGGGAGTTGGGGAATGAAGATGCGGAAGGAGAGGGAGGAGGGAAATGGGGAATGAAGATGAGGAAGTTGAGAGGAGGGAAATGGGGAATGACGATGAGTAAGGGGAGAGGAGGGAAATGGGGAATGACGATGTGGAGGGAGATGGAATTGAAGATGAGGTAGGAAAGAGGAGGGAGATGGAGAATGAAGATGAGGAAGGAGAGAGCAGGGAGTTGGGGAATGAAGATGAGGATGGAGAGAGGAGGGAGATGGGGAATGAAGATGAGGAAGGAGAGAGAGGAGGGAGATGGGGAATGAAGATGAGGAAGGAGAGAGGAGGGAGATGGGGAATGAAGATGAGGATGGAGAGAGGAGGGAGATGGGGAATGAAGATGAGGAAGGAGAGAGGAGGGAGATGGGGAATGAAGATGAGGATGGAGAGAGGAGGGAGATGGGGAATGAAGATGAGGAATGAGAGGGGGGAGGGAAATGGGATGAAGATGAGGAAGTTGGGAGGAGGGAAATGCGGAATGAAGATGAAGAAGGAGAGGAGGAAGATGTGGAATGAAGATGAGGAAGGAGAGAGAGAGGAGGGAGATGGGGAATGAAGATGAGGAAGGAGAGAGGAGGAGATGGGGAATGAAGATGAGGAAGGAGAGAGAGGAGGAGATGGGGAATGAAGATTAGGAAGGAGAGTGTAGGGAGATGGGAAATGAAGATGAGGAAGGAGAGAGAGGGGAGATGAGGAAGGAAAGAGCAGGGAGATGGGGAATGAAGATCAGGAAGGAGAGAGAGAGGAGGGAGATGGGGAATGAAGATGAGGAAGGAGAGAGCAGGGAGTTGGGGAATGAAGATGCGGAAGGAGAGGGAGGAGGGAAATGGGGAATGAAGATGAGGAAGTTGAGAGGAGGGAAATGGGGAATGACGATGAGTAAGGGGAGAGGAAGGAAATGGGGAATGACGATGTGGAGGGAGATGGAATTGAAGATGAGGTAGGAAAGAGGAGGGAGATGGAGAATGAAGATGAGGAAGGAGAGAGCAGGGATTTGGGGAATGAAGATGCGGTAGGAGAGAGGAGGAGGGAGATGGGGAATGAAGATGAAGGAAGGAGAGGGGGGAGGGAAATGGGGAATGAAGATGAGGAAGGTTGGGAGGAGGGAAATGGGGAATGAAGATGAGGAAGTTGGGAGGAGGGAAATGGGAATGAAGATGAAGAAAGAGAGGAGGAAGATGTGGAATGAAGATGAGGAAGGAGAGTGAGGAGATGGGATGATGAGGAAGGGAGATGAGGGAGATGGGAATGAAGATGAGGAAGGGAGAGGAGGGAGAGGTGGAATGAAGATGAGGATGAGGAGAGAGAGGAGGGAGATGAGGAAGGAGAGGAGGGAAGGGGAATGAAGATGAGGAAGGGAGTGAGGAGGGAGATGGGGAATGAAGATGAGGAAGGAGAGAGTGAGGAGGGAGATGGAGTGAGGAGGGAGATGAGGAAGGTGAGAGGAGGGAGATGGGGAATGAAGATGAGGAAGGAGAGAGTGAGGAGGGAGATGAGGAAGGTGAGAGGAGGGAGATGGGGAATGAAGATGAGGAAGGAGCTAGGAGGGAGATGAGGAAGGAGAGAGAGAGGAGGGAGATGGGGAATGAAGATGAAGAGGGAGAGGAGGAAGATGGGGAATGAACATGAGGAAGGAGAGAGAGAGGAGGGAGATGGGGAATGAAGATGAGGAAGGAGAGAGGAGGGAGATGGGGAATGAAGATGAGGAAGGAGAGAGGAGGGAGATGGGGAATGAAGATGAGGAAGGAGAGAGAGGATTGAGATGGGGAATGAAGATGAGAATGGAGAGAGGAGGGAGATGGGGAATGAAGATCAGAAAGGAGAAAGGAGGTAGATGGGGAATGAAGATGAGGTAGCTGTGAGGAGGGAGATGGGGAATGAAGATGAGTAAGGAGAGAGAGAAGAGGGAGATGACGAAGGAGTGAGGAGGGAGATGGGGAATAAAGATGAGGAAGGAGATAGGAGGGAGAAGAGGAATGAAGATGTGGAGGGAGATGGAAATGAAGATGAGGAAGGAAAGAGGAGGGAGATGGGGAATGAAGATGAGGAAGGAGTGAGGAGGGAGATGGGGAATGAAGATGAGGAAGGAGAGAGAGAAGAGGGAGATGAAGGAGAGAGGAGGGAGATGGGGAATGAAGATGAGGAAGGAGAGGAGGGAGATGGGGAATGAAGATCAGGAAGGACAGAGGAGGGGAATAGGGAATGAAGATGAGGAAGGTGAGAGGAGGGAGATGAGGAATGAAGATGAGGAAGGAGAGAGAGAGGAGGATGACGAAGGAGAAAGGAGGGAGATGGGGATGAAAATGAGGAAGGAGAAAGGAGGGAGATCGGGAATGAAGATGAGGAAGGAGAGAGAGAGGAGGGAGATGGGGAATGAAGTTGAGGAAGGAGAGAGGAGGGAGATGGGGAATGAAGATGAGGATGGAGAGAGGAGGGAGATGGGGAATGAAGATAAGGAAGGAGAGAGAGGAGGGAGATGGGGAATGAAGATTGGGAAGGAGAGTGTAGGGAGATGGGGAATGAAGATGAGGAAGGAGAGAGAGGGGAGGTAGATGAGGAAGGAAAGAGGAGAGAGATGGGGAATGAAGATCAGGAAGGAGAGAGAGAGGAGGGAGATGGGGAATGAAGATGAGGAAGGAGAGAGGAGGGAGATGGGGAATGAAGATGAGGAAAGGGAGAGGAGGGAGATGTGGAATGAAGATGAGGAAGGAGAGAGAGGAGGGAGATGAGAAAGGAGGGAGAAGGGGAATGAAGATGAGGAAGGAGTGAGGAGGGAGATGGGGAATGAAGTTGAGGAAGGAGAGAGTGAGGAGGGAGATGAGGAAGGTGAGAGGAGGGAGATGGGGAATGAAGATGAGGAAGGAGAGAGTGAGGAGGGAGATGAGGAAGGTGAGAGGAGGGAGATGGGGAATGAAGATGAGGAAGGAGCTAGGAGGGAGATGAGGAAGGAGAGAGAGAGAGGAGGGAGATGGAGTATGAAGATAAGGAAGGAGGGAGATGGGGAATGAAGATCAGGAAGGAGAGAGGAGGGAGATGGGGAATGAAGATGAGCAAGGAGAGGGAGGAGGGGAATAGGGAATGAAGATGAGGAAGGTGAGAGGAGGGAGATGAGGAATGAAGATGAGAAAGGAGAGAGAGAGGAGGATGTCGAAGGAGAAAGGAGGGAGATGGGGATGAAAATGAGGAAGGAGAAAGGAGGGAGATGGGGAATGAAGATCAGGAAGGAGAGAGAGAGGAGGGAGCTGGGGAATGAAGATGAGGAAGTAGAGAGGAGGGAGATGGGGAATGAAGATGAGGAAAGAGAGAGGAGGGAGATGGGGAATGAAGATGAGGAAGGAGAGAGAGGAGGGAGATGAGGAAGGAGGGAGAAGGGGAATGAAGTTGAGGAAGGAGTGAGGAGGGAGATGGGGAATGAAGTTGAAGAAGGAGAGAGTGAGGAGGGAGATGAGGAAGGTGAGAGGAGGGAGATGGGGAATGAAGATGAGGAAGGAGAGAGGAGGGAAATGGGGAATGAAGATGAAGAAAGAGCTAGGAGGGTGATGAGGAATGAAGATGAGGAAGGAGAGAGTGAGGAGGGAGATGAGGAAGGTGAGAGGAGGGAGATGGGGAATGAAGATGAGGAAGGAGAGAGGAGGGAAATGGGGAATGAAGATGAGGAAGGAGCTAGGAGGGAGACGGGGAATGAAGATGAGGAAGGAGAGAGAGGAGGGAAATTGGGAATGCCGATGAGTAAGGAGAGAGGAGGGAAATGGGGAATGAAGATGATGAAGGAAAGAGTAGCGAAATGGGGAATGAGGATCAGGAAGGAAAGATGAGGGAGATGGGAAATGTAGATGAGGAAGGAAAGAGGAGGGAAATGGGGAATGAAGATGCGGAAGGAGAGAGGAGGAGGGAGATGGGGAATGAAGATGAGGAAGGAGAGGGAGGTGGGAAATGGGGAATGAAGATGAGGAAGTTGAGAGGAGGGAAATGGGGAATGACGATGAGTAAGGGGAGAGGAGGGAAATGGGGAATGACGATGTGGAGGGAGATGGAATTGAAGATGAGGTAGGAAAGAGGAGGGAGATGGAGAATGAAGATGAGGAAGGAGAGAGCAGGGAGTTGGGGAATGAAGATGCGGAAGGAGAGAGGAGGAGGGAGATGGGGAATGAAGATGAGGACGGAGAGGGGGGAGGGAAATGGGGAATGAAGATGAGGAAGTTGGGAGGAGGGAAATCGGGAATGAAGATGAAGAAGGAGAGGAGGAAGATGTGGAATGAAGATGATGAAGGAGAGAGAGAGGAGGGAGATGGGGAATGAAGATGAGGAAGGAGAGAGGAGGGAGATGGGGAATGAAGATGAGGAAAGGGAGAGGAGGGAGAGGTGGAATGAAGATGAGGACGGAGAGAGAGGAGGGAGATGAGGAAGGAGGGAGAAGGGGAATGAAGATGAGGAAGGAGTGAGGAGGGAGATGGGGAATGAAGTTGAGGAAGGAGAGAGTGAGGAGGGAGATGAGGAAGGTGAGAGGAGGGAGATGGGGAATGAAGATGAGGAAGGAGAGAGTGAGGAGGGAGATGAGGAAGGTGAGAGGAGGGAGATGGGGAATGAAGATGAGGAAGGAGCTAGGAGGGAGATGAGGAAGGAGAGAGAGAGGAGGGAGATGGGGAATGAAGATGAAGAGGGAGAGGAGGAAGATGGGGAATGAACATGAGGAAGGAGAGAGAGAGGAGGGAGATGGGGAATGAAGATGAGAAAGGAGAGAGGAGGGAGATGGGGAATGAAGATCAGAAAGGAGAGAGGAGGGAGATGGGGAATGAAGATGAGGAAGGAGAGAGAGGAGGGAGATGGGGAATGAAGATTAGGAAGGAGAGTGTAGGGAGATGGGGAATGAAGATGAGGAAGGAGAGAGAGGGGAGGTAGATGAGGAAGGAAAGAGGAGGGAGATGGGGAATGAAGATCAGGAAGGAGAGAGAGAGGAGGGAGATGGGGAATGAAGATGAGGAAGGAGAGAGCAGGGAGTTGGGGAATGAATATGCGGAAGGAGAGGGAGGAGGGAAATGGGGAATGAAGATGAGGAAGTTGAGAGGAGGGAAATGGGGAATGACGATGAGTAAGGGGAGAGGAGGGAAATGGGGAATGACGATGTGGAGGGAGATGGAATTGAAGATGAGGTAGGAAAGAGGAGGGAGATGGAGAATGAAGATGAGGAAGGAGAGAGCAGGGAGTTGGGGAATGAAGATGCGGAAGGAGAGAGGAGGAAGGAGATGGGGAATGAAGATGAGGAATGAGAGGGGGGAGGGAAATGGGGAATGAAGATGAGGAAGTTGGGAGGAGGGAAATGGGGAATGAAGATGAAGAAGGAGAGGAGGAAGATGTGGAATGAAGATGAGGAAGGAGAGAGAGAGGAGGGAGATGGGGAATGAAGATGAGGAAGGAGAGAGGAGGGAGATGGGGAATGAAGATGAGGAAGGAGAGAGAGGAGGGAGATGGGGAATGAAGATTAGGAAGGAGAGTGTAGGGAGATGGGAAATGAAGATGAGGAAGGAGAGAGAGGGGAGGTAGATGAGGAAGGAAAGAGCAGGGAGATGGGGAATGAAGATCAGGAAGGAGAGAGAGAGGAGGGAGATGGGGAATGAAGATGAGGAAGGAGAGAGCAGGGAGTTGGGGAATGAAGATGCGGAAGGAGAGGGAGGAGGGAAATGGGGAATGAAGATGAGGAAGTTGAGAGGAGGGAAATGGGGAATGACGATGAGTAAGGGGAGAGGAAGGAAATGGGGAATGACGATGTGGAGGGAGATGGAATTGAAGATGAGGTAGGAAAGAGGAGGGAGATGGAGAATGAAGATGAGGAAGGAGAGAGCAGGGATTTGGGGAATGAAGATGCGGTAGGAGAGAGGAGGAGGGAGATGGGGAATGAAGATGAGGAAGGAGAGGGGGGAGGGAAATGGGGAATGAAGATGAGGAAGTTGGGAGGAGGGAAATGGGGAATGAAGATGAAGAAAGAGAGGAGGAAGATGTGGAATGAAGATGAGGAAGGAGAGAGAGAGGAGGGAGATGGGGAATGAAGATGAGGAAGGAGAGAGGAGGGAGATGGGGAATGAAGATGAGGAAAGGGAGAGGAGGGAGAGGTGGAATGAAGATGAGGATGGAGAGAGAGGAGGGAGATGAGGAAGGAGGGAGAAGGGGAATGAAGATGAGGAAGGAGTGAGGAGGGAGATGGGGAATGAAGTTGAGGAAGGAGAGAGTGAGGAGGGAGATGAGGAAGGTGAGAGGAGGGAGATGGGGAATGAAGATGAGGAAGGAGAGAGTGAGGAGGGAGATGAGGAAGGTGAGAGGAGGGAGATGGGGAATGAAGATGAGGAAGGAGCTAGGAGGGAGATGAGGAAGGAGAGAGAGAGGAGGGAGATGGGGAATGAAGATGAAGAGGGAGAGGAGGAAGATGGGGAATGAACATGAGGAAGGAGAGAGAGAGGAGGGAGATGGGGAATGAAGATGAGGAAGGAGAGAGGAGGGAGATGGGGAATGAAGATGACGAAGGAGAGAGGAGGGAGATGGGGAATGAAGATGAGGAAGGAGAGAGAGGATTGAGATGGGGAATGAAGATGAGAATGGAGAGAGGAGGGAGATGGGGAATGAAGATCAGAAAGGAGAGAGGAGGTAGATGGGGAATGAAGATGAGGTAGCTGTGAGGAGGGAGATGGGGAATGAAGATGAGTAAGGAGAGAGAGAAGAGGGAGATGACGAAGGAGTGAGGAGGGAGATGGGGAATAAAGATGAGGAAGGAGATAGGAGGGAGAAGAGGAATGAAGATGTGGAGGGAGATGGAAATGAAGATGAGGAAGGAAAGAGGAGGGAGATGGGGAATGAAGATGAGGAAGGAGTGAGGAGGGAGATGAGGAAGGTGAGAGGAGGGAGATGGGGAATGAAGATGAGGAAGGAGCTAGGAGGGAGATGAGGAAGGAGAGAGAGAGGAGGCAGATGGAGTATGAAGATGAGGAAGGAGGGAGATGGGGAATGAAGATCAGGGAGGAGGGAGATGGGGAATGAAGATGAGGAAGAAGAGATGAGGGAGATGAGGAAGGAGAGAGGAGGGAGATGGGGAATGAAGATGAGGAAAGAGAGAGGAGGGAGATGGGGAATGAAGATGAGGAAGGAGAGAGAGGAGGGAGATGAGGAAGGAGGGAGGAGGGAGATGAGGAATGAAGATGAGAAAGGAGAGAGAGAGGAGGATGTCGAAGGAGAAAGGAGGGAGATGGGGATGAAAATGAGGAAGGAGAAAGGAGGAAGATGTGGAATGAAGATGAGGAAGGAGAGAGAGAGGAGGGAGATGGGGAATGAAGATGAGGAAGGAGAGAGGAAGGAGATGGGGAATGAAGATGAGGAAGGAGGGAGAGAGGAGGGAGATGGGGAATGAAGATGAGTAATGAGAGAAGAGGGAGATGGGGAATGAAGATGAGGAAAGGAGCGAGGAGGGAGATGGGAATGAAGATGAGGAAGGAGCGAGGAGGGGAAATGGGGAATGAAGATGATGTAGGAGAGGAGGGAGATGGGGAATGAAGATGAGGAAGGAGGGAGATGGGGAATGAAGATGAGGAAGGAGAGAGTGAGGAGGGAGATGAGGAAGGTGAGAGGAGGAGATGGGGAATGAAGATGAGGAAGGAGCTAGGAGGGAGATGAGGAAGGAGAGAGAGAGGAGGGAGATGGAGTATGAAGATGAGGAAGGAGGGAGATGGGGAATGAAGATCAGGAAGGAGAGAGGAGGGAGATGGGGAATGAAGATGAGCAAGGAGAGGGAGGAGGGGAATAGGGAATGAAGATGAGGAAGGTGAGAGGAGGGAGATGAGGAATGAAGATGAGAAAGGAGAGAGAGAGGAGGATGTCGAAGCAGAAAGGAGGGAGATGGGATGAAAATGAGGAAGGAGAAAGGAGGGAGATGGGGAATGAAGATCAGGAAGGAGAGAGAGAGGAGGGAGATGGGGAATGAAGATGAGGAAGTAGAGAGGAGGGAGATGGGGAATGAAGATGAGGAAAGAGAGAGGAGGGAGATGGGGAATGAAGATGAGGAAGGAGAGAGAGGAGGGAGATGAGGAAGGAGGGAGGAGGGAGATGAGGAATGAAGATGAGAAAGGAGAGAGAGAGGAGGATGTCGAAGGAGAAAGGAGGGAGATGGGGATGAAAATGAGGAAGGAGAAAGGAGGAAGATGTGGAATGAAGATGAGGAAGGAGAGAGAGAGGAGATGGGAATGAGATGAGGAAGGAGAGAGGAAGGAGATGGGGAATGAAGATGAGGAAGGAGGGAGAGAGGAGGGAGATGGGGAATGAAGATGAAGAAGGAGAGGAGGAAGATGGGGAATGAAGATGAGGAAGTTGAGAGGAGGGAAATGGGGAATGACGATGAGTAAGGGGAGAGGAGGGAAATTGGGAATGACGATGAATAAGGAGAGAGGTGGGAAATGGGGAATGAAGATGAGGGAAGGAAGAGGAGGGAGATGAGGAAGGTGAGAGGAGGGAGATGGGGAATGAAGAAGAGGAAGGAGAGAGGAGGAGATGGGGAATAAAGATGAGGAAGGAGGGAGAGAGGAGGGAGATGGGGAATGAAGAGGAAGGAGAGAGAGAGGAGGGAGATGGAGAATGAAGATGAGGAAGGAGGGAGATGGGTAATGAAGATTAGGAAGGAGAGAAGAGGGAGATGGGGAATGAAGATGTGGAAGGAGCGTGGAGGGAGATGGGGAATGTAGATGAGGAAGGTGAGAGAGAGGAGGGAGATGGCGAAGGAGAGAGGAGGGAGATGGGGAATGAAGATGAGGAAGGAGGGAGAGAGGACGGAGATGAGGATAAAGATGAGGAAGGAGAGAGGAGGGAGATGGGGAATGAAGATGAGGGAGATGCGGAATGAAGATGAGGTAGAGAGAGGGGAGGGAGATGGGGAATGAAGATGATGAAGGAGAGAGCATGGAGATGGGGAATGAAGATGAGGAAGGAGAGAGAGAGGAGGGAGATGGGGAATGAAGATGAGGAAGGAGAGAGAGAGGAGGTAGATGGGGAATGAAGATGAGGGAGCGAGGAGAGAGATAGGGAATGAAGTTGAGGAAGAGAGAGAGAGGAGGGAGATCGGGAATGAAGGTGAGGAAGGAGAGAGAGAGGCGGGAGGGGGATGGAGATGAGGAAGGAGAGAGGAGAAGGGAAATGGGAATGCAGATGAGGAAGTAGAGAGAGGAGGGAGATGGGATGAAGATGAGGAAGGAGAGAGAGAGAGGAGGGAGATGGTTAATGAAGATGAGGAAGGAGAGAGGAGGGAGATGGGGAATGAAGATGAGGAAGGAGAGAGAGGAGGGGGATGGTGAATGAAGATGAGTAATGAGAGAAGAGGGAGATGGGGAATGAAGATGAGGAAGGAGCGAGGAGGGAGATGGGAATGAAGATGAGGAAGGAGCGAGGAGGGAAATGGGGAATGAAGATGATGTAGGAGAGGAGGGAGATGGGGAATGAAGATGAGGAAGGAGGGAGATGGGGAATGAAGATGAGGAAGGAGAGAGTGAGGAGGGATGAGGAGGTGAGAGGAGGGAGATGGGGAATGAAGATGAGGAAGGAGCTAGGAGGGAGATGAGGAAGGAGAGAGAGAGGAGGCAGATGGAGTATGAAGATGAGGAAGGAGGGAGATGGGGAATGAAGATCAGGGAGGAGGGAGATGGGGAATGAAGATGAGGAAGAAGAGATGAGGAGATGAGGAAGGAGAGAGGAGGGAGATGGGGAATGAAGATGAGCAAGGAGAGGGAGGAGGGGAATAGGGGAATGAAGATGAGGAAGGTGAGAGGAGGGAGATGAGGAATGAAGATGAGAAAGGAGAGAGAGAGGAGGATGTCGAAGGAGAAAGGAGGGAGATGGGGATGAAAATGAGGAAGGAGAAAGGAGGGAGATGGGAATGAAGATCAGGAAGGAGAGAGAGAGGAGGGAGATGGGGAATGAAGATGAGGAAGTAGAGGAGGGAGATGGGGAATGAAGATGAGGAAAGAGAGAGGAGGGAGATGGGGAATGAAGATGAGGAAGGAGAGAGAGGAGGGAGATGAGGAAGGAGGGAGGAGGGAGATGAGGAATGAAGATGAGAAAGGAGAGAGAGAGGAGGATGTCGAAGGAGAAAGGAGGGAGATGGGGATGAAAATGAGGAAGGAGAAAGGAGGAAGATGTGGAATGAAGATGAGGAAGGAGAGAGAGAGGAGGGAGATGGGGAATGAAGATGAGGAAGGAGAGAGGAAGGAGATGGGGAATGAAGATGAGGAAGGAGGGAGAGAGAAGGGAGATGGGGAATGAAGATGAAGAAGGAGAGGAGGAAGATGGGGAATGAAGATGAGGAAGTTGAGAGGAGGGAAATGGGGAATGACGATGAGTAAGGGGAGAGGAGGGAAATTGGGAATGACGATGAATAAGGAGAGAGGTGGGAAATGGGGAATGAAGATGAGGAAGGAAAGAGGAGGGAGATGAGGAAGGTGAGAGGAGGGAGATGGGGAATGAAGAAGAGGAAGGAGAGAGAGAGGGTGATGGTGAAGGAGAGAGGAGGGAGATGGGGAATAAAGATGAGGAAGGAGGGAGAGAGGAGGGAGATGGGGAATGAAGAGGAAGGAGAGAGAGAGGAGGGAGATGGAGAATGAAGATGAGGAAGGAGGGAGATGGGTAATGAAGATTAGGAAGGAGAGAAGAGGGAGATGGGGAATGAAGATGTGGAAGGAGCGTGGAGGGAGATGGGGAATGTAGATGAGGAAGGTGAGAGAGAGGAGGGAGATGGCGAAGGAGAGAGGAGGGAGATGGGGAATGAAGATGAGGAAGGAGGGAGAGAGGACGGAGATGAGGAATAAAGATGAGGAAGGAGAGAGGAGGGAGATGGGGAATGAAGATGAGGAAGGAGAGAGGAGAGAGATGCGGAATGAAGATGAGGAAGTAGAGAGAGGGGAGGGAGATGGGGAATGAAGATGATGAAGGAGAGAGCATGGAGATGGGGAATGAAGATGAGGAAGGAGAGAGAGAGGTGGGAGATGGGGAATGAAGATGAGGAAGGAGAGAGAGAGGATGGAGATGGGGAATGAAGATGAGGAAGGAGAGAGAGAAGAGGGAGATGGGGAATGAAGATGAGGAAGGGGAGAGAGAGGAGGGAGATGGGGTATGAAGATGAGGAAGGAGAGAGGAGGGAGATGGGGATTGAAGATGAGGAAAGAGAGAGAGAAGAGTGAGATGAGGAAGGAGAGAGGAGGGAGATGGGGAATGAAGATGAGGAGGGAGAGAGGAGCGAGCTGGGGAATGAAGATGAGGCAGGAGAGAGGAGGTAGATGGGGAATGAAGATGAGGGAGCGAGGAGGGAGATAGGGAATGAAGTTGAGGAAAGAGAGAGAGAGGAGGGAGATCGGGAATGAAGGTGAGGAAGGAGAGAGAGAGGCGGGAGGGGGATGGAGATGAGGAAGGAGAGAGGAGAAGGGAAATGGGGAATGCAGATGAGGAAGTAGAGAGAGGAGGGAGATGGGGAATGAAGATGAGGAAGGAGAGAGAGAGTGGAGGGAGATGGTTAATGAAGATGAGGAAGGAGAGAGGAGGGAGATGGGGAATGAAGATGAGGAAGGAGAGAGAGGAGGGGGATGGGGAATGAAGATGAGTAATGAGAGAAGAGGGAGATGGGGAATGAAGATGAGGAAGGAGCGAGGAGGGAGATGGGAATGAAGATGAGGAAGGAGCGAGGAGGGAAATGGGGAATGAAGATGATGTAGGAGAGGAGGGAGATGGGGAATGAAGATGATGTAGGAGAGGAGGGAGATGGGGAATGAAGATGAGGAAGGAGGGAGATGGGGAATGAAGATGAGGAAGGAGAGAGTGAGGAGGGAGATGAGGAAGGTGAGAGGAGGGAGATGGGGAATGAAGATGAGGAAGGAGCTAGGAGGGAGATGAGGAAGGAGAGAGAGAGGAGGCAGATGGAGTATGAAGATGAGGAAGGAGGGAGATGGGGAATGAAGATCAGGGAGGAGGGAGATGGGGAATGAAGATGAGGAAGAAGAGATGAGGGAGATGAGGAAGGAGAGAGGAGGGAGATGGGGAATGAAGATGAGGAAAGAGAGAGGAGGGAGATGGGGAATGAAGATGAGGAAGGAGAGAGAGGAGGGAGATGAGGAAGGAGGGAGGAGGGAGATGAGGAATGAAGATGAGAAAGGAGAGAGAGAGGAGGATGTCGAAGGAGAAAGGAGGGAGATGGGGATGAAAATGAGGAAGGAGAAAGGAGGAAGATGTGGAATGAAGATGAGGAAGGAGAGAGAGAGGAGGGAGATGGGGAATGAAGATGAGGAAGGAGAGAGGAAGGAGATGGGGAATGAAGAAGAGGAAGGAGAGAGAGAGGGTGATGGTGAAGGAGAGAGGAGGGAGATGGGGAATAAAGATGAGGAAGGAGGGAGAGAGGAGGGAGATGGGGAATGAAGAGGAAGGAGAGAGAGAGGAGGGAGATGGAGAATGAAGATGAGGAAGGAGGGAGATGGGTAATGAAGATTAGGAAGGAGAGAAGAGGGAGATGGGGAATGAAGATGTGGAAGGAGCGTGGAGGGAGATGGGGAATGTAGATGAGGAAGGTGAGAGAGAGGAGGGAGATGGCGAAGGAGAGAGGAGGGAGATGGGGAATGAAGATGAGGAAGGAGGGAGAGAGGACGGAGATGAGGAATAAAGATGAGGAAGGAGAGAGGAGGGAGATGGGGAATGAAGATGAGGAAGGAGAGAGGAGAGAGATGCGGAATGAAGATGAGGAAGTAGAGAGAGGGGAGGGAGATGGGGAATGAAGATGATGAAGGAGAGAGCATGGAGATGGGGAATGAAGATGAGGAAGGAGAGAGAGAGGAGGGAGATGGGGAATGAAGATGAGGAAGGAGAGAGAGAGGATGGAGATGGGGAATGAAGATGAGGAAGGAGAGAGAGAAGAGGGAGATGGGGAATGAAGATGAGGAAGGGGAGAGAGAGGAGGGAGATGGGGAATGAAGATGAGGAAGGAGAGAGGAGGGAGATGGGGATTGAAGATGAGGAAAGAGAGAGAGAAGAGTGAGATGAGGAAGGAGAGAGGAGGGAGATGGGGAATGAAGATGAGGAGGGAGAGAGGAGCGAGCTGGGGAATGAAGATGAGGCAGGAGAGAGGAGGTAGATGGGGAATGAAGATGAGGGAGCGAGGAGGGAGATAGGGAATGAAGTTGAGGAAAGAGAGAGAGAGGAGGGAGATCGGGAATGAAGGTGAGGAAGGAGAGAGAGAGGCGGGAGGGGGATGGAGATGAGGAAGGAGAGAGGAGAAGGGAAATGGGGAATGCAGATGAGGAAGTAGAGAGAGGAGGGAGATGGGGAATGAAGATGAGGAAGGAGAGAGAGAGAGGAGGGAGATGGTTAATGAAGATGAGGAAGGAGAGAGGAGGGAGATGGGGAATGAAGGAGAGAGAGGAGGGGGATGGGGAATGAAGATGAGTAATGAGAGAAGAGGGAGATGGGGAATGAAGATGAGGAAGGAGCGAGGAGGGAGATGGGAATGAAGATGAGGAAGGAGCGAGGAGGGAAATGGGGAATGAAGATGATGTAGGAGAGGAGGGAGATGGGGAATGAAGATGATGTAGGAGAGGAGGGAGATGGGGAATGAAGATGAGGAAGGAGGGAGATGGGGAATGAAGATGAGGAAGGAGAGAGTGAGGAGGGAGATGAGGAAGGTGAGAGGAGGGAGATGGGGAATGAAGATGAGGAAGGAGCTAGGAGGGAGATGAGGAAGGAGAGAGAGAGGAGGCAGATGGAATATGAAGATGAGGAAGGAGGGAGATGGGGAATGAAGATCAGGGAGGAGGGAGATGGGGAATGAAGATGAGGAAGAAGAGATGAGGGAGATGAGGAAGGAGAGAGGAGGGAGATGGGGAATGAAGATGAGGAAAGAGAGAGGAGGGAGATGGGGAATGAAGATGAGGAAGGAGAGAGAGGAGGGAGATGAGGAAGGAGGGAGGAGGGAGATGAGGAATGAAGATGAGAAAGGAGAGAGAGAGGAGGATGTCGAAGGAGAAAGGAGGGAGATGGGGATGAAAATGAGGAAGGAGGAAGATGTGGAATGAAGATGAGGAAGGAGAGAGAGAGGAGGGAGATGGGGAATGAAGATGAGGAAGGAGAGAGGAAGGAGATGGGGAATGAAGAAGAGGAAGGAGAGAGAGAGGGTGATGGTGAAGGAGAGAGGAGGGAGATGGGGAATAAAGATGAGGAAGGAGGGAGAGAGGAGGGAGATGGGGAATGAAGAGGAAGGTGAGAGAGAGGAGGGAGATGGAGAATGAAGATGAGGAAGGAGGGAGATGGGTAATGAAGATTAGGAAGGAGAGAAGAGGGAGATGGGGAATGAAGATGTGGAAGGAGCGTGGAGGGAGATGGGGAATGTAGATGAGGAAGGTGAGAGAGAGGAGGGAGATGGCGAAGGAGAGAGGAGGGAGATGGGGAATGAAGATGAGGAAGGAGGGAGAGAGGACGGAGATGAGGAATAAAGATGAGGAAGGAGAGAGGAGGGAGATGGGGAATGAAGATGAGGAAGGAGAGAGGAGAGAGATGCGGAATGAAGATGAGGAAGTAGAGAGAGGGGAGGGAGATGGGGAATGAAGATGATGAAGGAGAGAGCATGGAGATGGGGAATGAAGATGAGGAAGGAGAGAGAGAGGAGGGAGATGGGGAATGAAGATGAGGAAGGAGAGAGAGAGGATGGAGATGGGGAATGAAGATGAGGAAGGAGAGAGAGAAGAGGGAGATGGGGAATGAAGATGAGGAAGGGGAGAGAGAGGAGGGAGATGGGGAATGAAGATGAGGAAGGAGAGAGGAGGGAGATGGGGATTGAAGATGAGGAAAGAGAGAGAGAAGAGTGAGATGAGGAAGGAGAGAGGAGGGAGATGGGGAATGAAGATGAGGAGGGAGAGAGGAGCGAGCTGGGGAATGAAGATGAGGCAGGAGAGAGGAGGTAGATGGGGAATGAAGATGAGGGAGCGAGGAGGGAGATAGGGAATGAAGTTGAGGAAAGAGAGAGAGAGGAGGGAGATCGGGAATGAAGGTGAGGAAGGAGAGAGAGAGGCGGGAGGGGGATGGAGATGAGGAAGGAGAGAGGAGAAGGGAAATGGGGAATGCAGATGAGGAAGTAGAGAGAGGAGGGAGATGGGGAATGAAGATGAGGAAGGAGAGAGAGAGAGGAGGGAGATGGTTAATGAAGATGAGGAAGGAGAGAGGAGGGAGATGGGGAATGAAGATGAGGAAGGAGAGAGAGGAGGGGGATGGGGAATGAAGATGAGTAATGAGAGAAGAGGGAGATGGGGAATGAAGATGAGGAAGGAGCGAGGAGGGAGATGGGAATGAAGATGAGGAAGGAGCGAGGAGGGAAATGGGGAATGAAGATGATGTAGGAGAGGAGGGAGATGGGGAATGAAGATGATGTAGGAGAGGAGGGAGATGGGGAATGAAGATGAGGAAGGAGGGAGATGGGGAATGAAGATGAGGAAGGAGAGAGTGAGGAGGGAGATGAGGAAGGTGAGAGGAGGGAGATGGGGAATGAAGATGAGGAAGGAGCTAGGAGGGAGATGAGGAAGGAGAGAGAGAGGAGGCAGATGGATTATGAAGATGAGGAAGGAGGGAGATGGGGAATGAAGATCAGGGAGGAGGGAGATGGGGAATGAAGATGAGGAAGAAGAGATGAGGGAGATGAGGAAGGAGAGAGGAGGGAGATGGGGAATGAAGATGAGGAAAGAGAGAGGAGGGAGATGGGGAATGAAGATGAGGAAGGAGAGAGAGGAGGGAGATGAGGAAGGAGGGAGGAGGGAGATGAGGAATGAAGATGAGAAAGGAGAGAGAGAGGAGGATGTCGAAGGAGAAAGGAGGGAGATGGGGATGAAAATGAGGAAGGAGAAAGGAGGAAGATGTGGAATGAAGATGAGGAAGGAGAGAGAGAGGAGGGAGATGGGGAATGAAGATGAGGAAGGAGAGAGGAAGGAGATGGGGAATGAAGATGAGGAAGGAGGGAGAGAGGAGGGAGATGGGGAATGAAGATGAGTAATGAGAGAAGAGGGAGATGGGGAATGAAGATGAGGAAGGAGCGAGGAGGGAGATGGGAATGAAGATGAGGAAGGAGCGAGGAGGGAAATGGGGAATGAAGATGATGTAGGAGAGGAGGGAGATGGGGAATGAAGATGAGGAAGGAGGGAGATGGGGAATGAAGATGAGGAAGGAGAGAGTGAGGAGGGAGATGAGGAAGGTGAGAGGAGGGAGATGGGGAATGAAGATGAGGAAGGAGCTAGGAGGGAGATGAGGAAGGAGAGAGAGAGGAGGGAGATGGAGTATGAAGATGAGGAAGGAGGGAGATGGGGAATGAAGATCAGGAAGGAGAGAGGAGGGAGATGGGGAATGAAGATGAGCAAGGAGAGGGAGGAGGGGAATAGGGAATGAAGATGAGGAAGGTGAGAGGAGGGAGATGAGGAATGAAGATGAGAAAGGAGAGAGAGAGGAGGATGTCGAAGGAGAAAGGAGGGAGATGGGGATGAAAATGAGGAAGGAGAAAGGAGGGAGATGGGGAATGAAGATCAGGAAGGAGAGAGAGAGGAGGGAGATGGGGAATGAAGATGAGGAAGTAGAGAGGAGGGAGATGGGGAATGAAGATGAGGAAGGAGAGAGAGGAGGGAGATGAGGAAGGAGGGAGGAGGGAGATGAGGAATGAAGATGAGGAAGGAGGGAGAGAGGAGGGAGATGGGGAATGAAGAGGAAGGAGAGAGAGGAGGGAGATGAGGAAGGAGGGAGGAGGGAGATGAGGAATGAAGATGAGGAAGGAGGGAGAGAGGAGGGAGATGGGGAATGAAGAGGAAGGAGAGAGAGAGGAGGGAGATGGAGAATGAAGATGAGGAAGGAGGGAGATGGGTAATGAAGATTAGGAAGGAGAGAAGAGGGAGATGGGGAATGAAGATGTGGAAGGAGCGTGGAGGGAGATGGGGAATGTAGATGAGGAAGGTGAGAGAGAGGAGGGAGATGGCGAAGGAGAGAGGAGGGAGATGGGGAATGAAGATGAGGAAGGAGGGAGAGAGGACGGAGATGAGGAATAAAGATGAGGAAGGAGAGAGGAGGGAGATGGGGAATGAAGATGAGGAAGGAGAGAGGAGAGAGATGCGGAATGAAGATGAGGAAGTAGAGAGAGGGGAGGGAGATGGGGAATGAAGATGATGAAGGAGAGAGCATGGAGATGGGGAATGAAGATGAGGAAGGAGAGAGAGAGGAGGGAGATGGGGAATGAAGATGAGGAAGGAGAGAGAGAGGATGGAGATGGGGAATGAAGATGAGGAAGGAGAGAGAGAAGAGGGAGATGGGGAATGAAGATGAGGAAGGGGAGAGAGAGGAGGGAGATGGGGAATGAAGATGAGGAAGGAGAGAGGAGGGAGATGGGGATTGAAGATGAGGAAAGAGAGAGAGAAGAGTGAGATGAGGAAGGAGAGAGGAGGGAGATGGGGAATGAAGATGAGGAGGGAGAGAGGAGCGAGCTGGGGAATGAAGATGAGGCAGGAGAGAGGAGGTAGATGGGGAATGAAGATGAGGGAGCGAGGAGGGAGATAGGGAATGAAGTTGAGGAAAGAGAGAGAGAGGAGGGAGATCGGGAATGAAGGTGAGGAAGGAGAGAGAGAGGCGGGAGGGGGATGGAGATGAGGAAGGAGAGAGGAGAAGGGAAATGGGGAATGCAGATGAGGAAGTAGAGAGAGGAGGGAGATGGGGAATGAAGATGAGGAAGGAGAGAGAGAGAGGAGGGAGATGGTTAATGAAGATGAGGAAGGAGAGAGGAGGGAGATGGGGAATGAAGATGAGGAAGGAGAGAGAGGAGGGGGATGGGGAATGAAGATGAGGAAGGAGCGAGGAGGGAGATGGGAATGAAGATGAGGAAGGAGCGAGGAGGGAAATGGGGAATGAAGATGATGTAGGAGAGGAGGGAGATGGGGAATGAAGATGATGTAGGAGAGGAGGGAGATGGGGAATGAAGATGAGGAAGGAGGGAGATGGGGAATGAAGATGAGGAAGGAGAGAGTGAGGAGGGAGATGAGGAAGGTGAGAGGAGGGAGATGGGGAATGAAGATGAGGAAGGAGCTAGGAGGGAGATGAGGAAGGAGAGAGAGAGGAGGCAGATGGATTATGAAGATGAGGAAGGAGGGAGATGGGGAATGAAGATCAGGGAGGAGGGAGATGGGGAATGAAGATGAGGAAGAAGAGATGAGGGAGATGAGGAAGGAGAGAGGAGGGAGATGGGGAATGAAGATGAGGAAAGAGAGAGGAGGGAGATGGGGAATGAAGATGAGGAAGGAGAGAGAGGAGGGAGATGAGGAAGGAGGGAGGAGGGAGATGAGGAATGAAGATGAGAAAGGAGAGAGAGAGGAGGATGTCGAAGGAGAAAGGAGGGAGATGGGGATGAAAATGAGGAAGGAGAAAGGAGGAAGATGTGGAATGAAGATGAGGAAGGAGAGAGAGAGGAGGGAGATGGGGAATGAAGATGAGGAAGGAGAGAGGAAGGAGATGGGGAATGAAGATGAGGAAGGAGGGAGAGAGGAGGGAGATGGGGAATGAAGATGAGTAATGAGAGAAGAGGGAGATGGGGAATGAAGATGAGGAAGGAGCGAGGAGGGAGATGGGAATGAAGATGAGGAAGGAGCGAGGAGGGAAATGGGGAATGAAGATGATGTAGGAGAGGAGGGAGATGGGGAATGAAGATGAGGAAGGAGGGAGATGGGGAATGAAGATGAGGAAGGAGAGAGTGAGGAGGGAGATGAGGAAGGTGAGAGGAGGGAGATGGGGAATGAAGATGAGGAAGGAGCTAGGAGGGAGATGAGGAAGGAGAGAGAGAGGAGGGAGATGGAGTATGAAGATGAGGAAGGAGGGAGATGGGGAATGAAGATCAGGAAGGAGAGAGGAGGGAGATGGGGAATGAAGATGAGCAAGGAGAGGGAGGAGGGGAATAGGGAATGAAGATGAGGAAGGTGAGAGGAGGGAGATGAGGAATGAAGATGAGAAAGGAGAGAGAGAGGAGGATGTCGAAGGAGAAAGGAGGGAGATGGGGATGAAAATGAGGAAGGAGAAAGGAGGGAGATGGGGAATGAAGATCAGGAAGGAGAGAGAGAGGAGGGAGATGGGGAATGAAGATGAGGAAGTAGAGAGGAGGGAGATGGGGAATGAAGATGAGGAAGGAGAGAGAGGAGGGAGATGAGGAAGGAGGGAGGAGGGAGATGAGGAATGAAGATGAGGAAGGAGGGAGAGAGGAGGGAGATGGGGAATGAAGAGGAAGGAGAGAGAGGAGGGAGATGAGGAAGGAGGGAGGAGGGAGATGAGGAATGAAGATGAGGAAGGAGGGAGAGAGGAGGGAGATGGGGAATGAAGAGGAAGGAGAGAGAGAGGAGGGAGATGGAGAATGAAGATGAGGAAGGAGGGAGATGGGTAATGAAGATTAGGAAGGAGAGAAGAGGGAGATGGGGAATGAAGATGTGGAAGGAGCGTGGAGGGAGATGGGGAATGTAGATGAGGAAGGTGAGAGAGAGGAGGGAGATGGCGAAGGAGAGAGGAGGGAGATGGGGAATGAAGATGAGGAAGGAGGGAGAGAGGACGGAGATGAGGAATAAAGATGAGGAAGGAGAGAGGAGGGAGATGGGGAATGAAGATGAGGAAGGAGAGAGGAGAGAGATGCGGAATGAAGATGAGGAAGTAGAGAGAGGGGAGGGAGATGGGGAATGAAGATGATGAAGGAGAGAGCATGGAGATGGGGAATGAAGATGAGGAAGGAGAGAGAGAGGTGGGAGATGGGGAATGAAGATGAGGAAGGAGAGAGAGAGGATGGAGATGGGGAATGAAGATGAGGAAGGAGAGAGAGAAGAGGGAGATGGGGAATGAAGATGAGGAAGGGGAGAGAGAGGAGGGAGATGGGGTATGAAGATGAGGAAGGAGAGAGGAGGGAGATGGGGATTGAAGATGAGGAAAGAGAGAGAGAAGAGTGAGATGAGGAAGGAGAGAGGAGGGAGATGGGGAATGAAGATGAGGAGGGAGAGAGGAGCGAGCTGGGGAATGAAGATGAGGCAGGAGAGAGGAGGTAGATGGGGAATGAAGATGAGGGAGCGAGGAGGGAGATAGGGAATGAAGTTGAGGAAAGAGAGAGAGAGGAGGGAGATCGGGAATGAAGGTGAGGAAGGAGAGACAGAGGCGGGAGGGGGATGGAGATGAGGAAGGAGAGAGGAGAAGGGAAATGGGGAATGCAGATGAGGAAGTAGAGAGAGGAGGGAGATGGGGAATGAAGATGAGGAAGGAGAGAGAGAGAGGAGGGAGATGGTTAATGAAGATGAGGAAGGAGAGAGGAGGGAGATGGGGAATGAAGATGAGGAAGGAGAGAGAGGAGGGGGATGGGGAATGAAGATGAGGAAGGAGCGAGGAGGGAGATGGGAATGAAGATGAGGAAGGAGCGAGGAGGGAAATGGGGAATGAAGATGATGTAGGAGAGGAGGGAGATGGGGAATGAAGATGATGTAGGAGAGGAGGGAGATGGGGAATGAAGATGAGGAAGGAGGGAGATGGGGAATGAAGATGAGGAAGGAGAGAGTGAGGAGGGAGATGAGGAAGGTGAGAGGAGGGAGATGGGGAATGAAGATGAGGAAGGAGCTAGGAGGGAGATGAGGAAGGAGAGAGAGAGGAGGCAGATGGAGTATGAAGATGAGGAAGGAGGGAGATGGGGAATGAAGATCAGGGAGGAGGGAGATGGGGAATGAAGATGAGGAAGAAGAGATGAGGGAGATGAGGAAGGAGAGAGGAGGGAGATGGGGAATGAAGATGAGGAAAGAGAGAGGAGGGAGATGGGGAATGAAGATGAGGAAGGAGAGAGAGGAGGGAGATGAGGAAGGAGGGAGGAGGGAGATGAGGAATGAAGATGAGAAAGGAGAGAGAGAGAGGAGGATGTCGAAGGAGAAAGGAGGGAGATGGGGATGAAAATGAGGAAGGAGAAAGGAGGAAGATGTGGAATGAAGATGAGGAAGGAGAGAGAGAGGAGGGAGATGGGGAATGAAGATGAGGAAGGAGAGAGGAAGGAGATGGGGAATGAAGAAGAGGAAGGAGAGAGAGAGGGTGATGGTGAAGGAGAGAGGAGGGAGATGGGGAATAAAGATGAGGAAGGAGGGAGAGAGGAGGGAGATGGGGAATGAAGAGGAAGGAGAGAGAGAGGAGGGAGATGGAGAATGAAGATGAGGAAGGAGGGAGATGGGTAATGAAGATTAGGAAGGAGAGAAGAGGGAGATGGGGAATGAAGATGTGGAAGGAGCGTGGAGGGAGATGGGGAATGTAGATGAGGAAGGTGAGAGAGAGGAGGGAGATGGCGAAGGAGAGAGGAGGGAGATGGGGAATGAAGATGAGGAAGGAGGGAGAGAGGACGGAGATGAGGAATAAAGATGAGGAAGGAGAGAGGAGGGAGATGGGGAATGAAGATGAGGAAGGAGAGAGGAGAGAGATGCGGAATGAAGATGAGGAAGTAGAGAGAGGGGAGGGAGATGGGGAATGAAGATGATGAAGGAGAGAGCATGGAGATGGGGAATGAAGATGAGGAAGGAGAGAGAGAGGAGGGAGATGGGGAATGAAGATGAGGAAGGAGAGAGAGAGGATGGAGATGGGGAATGAAGATGAGGAAGGTGAGAGAGAAGAGGGAGATGGGGAATGAAGATGAGGAAGGGGAGAGAGAGGAGGGAGATGGGGAATGAAGATGAGGAAGGAGAGAGGAGGGAGATGGGGATTGAAGATGAGGAAGAGAGAGAGAAGAGTGAGATGAGGAAGGAGAGAGGAGGGAGATGGGGAATGAAGATGAGGAGGGAGAGAGGAGCGAGCTGGGGAATGAAGATGAGGCAGGAGAGAGGAGGTAGATGGGGAATGAAGATGAGGGAGCGAGGAGGGAGATAGGGAATGAAGTTGAGGAAAGAGAGAGAGCGGAGGGAGATCGGGAATGAAGGTGAGGAAGGAGAGAGAGAGGCGGGAGGGGGATGGAGATGAGGAAGGAGAGAGGAGAAGGGAAATGGGGAATGCAGATGAGGAAGTAGAGAGAGGAGGGAGATGGGGAATGAAGATGAGGAAGGAGAGAGAGAGAGGAGGGAGATGGTTAATGAAGATGAGGAAGGAGAGAGGAGGGAGATGGGGAATGAAGGAGAGAGAGGAGGGGGATGGGGAATGAAGATGAGTAATGAGAGAAGAGGGAGATGGGGAATGAAGATGAGGAAGGAGCGAGGAGGGAGATGGGAATGAAGATGAGGAAGGAGCGAGGAGGGAAATGGGGAATGAAGATGATGTAGGAGAGGAGGGAGATGGGGAATGAAGATGATGTAGGAGAGGAGGGAGATGGGGAATGAAGATGAGGAAGGAGGGAGATGGGGAATGAAGATGAGGAAGGAGAGAGTGAGGAGGGAGATGAGGAAGGTGAGAGGAGGGAGATGGGGAATGAAGATGAGGAAGGAGCTAGGAGGGAGATGAGGAAGGAGAGAGAGAGGAGGCAGATGGAATATGAAGATGAGGAAGGAGGGAGATGGGGAATGAAGATCAGGGAGGAGGGAGATGGGGAATGAAGATGAGGAAGAAGAGATGAGGGAGATGAGGAAGGAGAGAGGAGGGAGATGGGGAATGAAGATGAGGAAAGAGAGAGGAGGGAGATGGGGAATGAAGATGAGGAAGGAGAGAGAGGAGGGAGATGAGGAAGGAGGGAGGAGGGAGATGAGGAATGAAGATGAGAAAGGAGAGAGAGAGGAGGATGTCGAAGGAGAAAGGAGGGAGATGGGGATGAAAATGAGGAAGGAGGAAGATGTGGAATGAAGATGAGGAAGGAGAGAGAGAGGAGGGAGATGGGGAATGAAGATGAGGAAGGAGAGAGGAAGGAGATGGGGAATGAAGAAGAGGAAGGAGAGAGAGAGGGTGATGGTGAAGGAGAGAGGAGGGAGATGGGGAATAAAGATGAGGAAGGAGGGAGAGAGGAGGGAGATGGGGAATGAAGAGGAAGGTGAGAGAGAGGAGGGAGATGGAGAATGAAGATGAGGAAGGAGGGAGATGGGTAATGAAGATTAGGAAGGAGAGAAGAGGGAGATGGGGAATGAAGATGTGGAAGGAGCGTGGAGGGAGATGGGGAATGTAGATGAGGAAGGTGAGAGAGAGGAGGGAGATGGCGAAGGAGAGAGGAGGGAGATGGGGAATGAGATGAGGAAGGAGGGAGAGAGGACGGAGATGAGGAATAAAGATGAGGAAGGAGAGAGGAGGGAGATGGGGAATGAAGATGAGGAAGGAGAGAGGAGAGAGATGCGGAATGAAGATGAGGAAGTAGAGAGAGGGGAGGGAGATGGGGAATGAAGATGATGAAGGAGAGAGCATGGAGATGGGGAATGAAGATGAGGAAGGAGAGAGAGAGGAGGGAGATGGGGAATGAAGATGAGGAAGGAGAGAGAGAGGATGGAGATGGGGAATGAAGATGAGGAAGGAGAGAGAGAAGAGGGAGATGGGGAATGAAGATGAGGAAGGGGAGAGAGAGGAGGGAGATGGGGAATGAAGATGAGGAAGGTGAGAGGAGGGAGATGAGGAATGAAGATGAGAAAGGAGAGAGAGAGGAGGATGTCGAAGGAGAAAGGAGGGAGATGGGGATGAAATGAGGAAGGAGAAAGGAGGGAGATGGGGGTGAATGAGATCAGGAAGGAGAGAGAGAGGAGGAGATGGGGAATGAAGATGAGGAAGTAGAGAGGAGGGAGATGGGGAATGAAGATGAGGAAGGAGAGAGAGGAGGGAGATGAGGAAGGAGGGAGGAGGGAGATGAGGAATGAAGATGAGGAAGGAGGGAGAGAGGAGGGAGATGGGGAATGAAGAGGAAGGAGAGAGAGGAGGGAGATGAGGAAGGAGGGAGGAGGGAGATGAGGAATGAAGATGAGGAAGGAGGGAGAGAGGAGGGAGATGGGGAATGAAGAGGAAGGAGAGAGAGAGGAGGGAGATGGAGAATGAAGATGAGGAAGGAGGGAGATGGGTAATGAAGATTAGGAAGGAGAGAAGAGGGAGATGGGGAATGAAGATGTGGAAGGAGCGTGGAGGGAGATGGGGAATGTAGATGAGGAAGGTGAGAGAGAGGAGGGAGATGGCGAAGGAGAGAGGAGGGAGATGGGGAATGAAGATGAGGAAGGAGGGAGAGAGGACGGAGATGAGGAATAAAGATGAGGAAGGAGAGAGGAGGGAGATGGGGAATGAAGATGAGGAAGGAGAGAGGAGAGAGATGCGGAATGAAGATGAGGAAGTAGAGAGAGGGGAGGGAGATGGGGAATGAAGATGATGAAGGAGAGAGCATGGAGATGGGGAATGAAGATGAGGAAGGAGAGAGAGAGGTGGGAGATGGGGAATGAAGATGAGGAAGGAGAGAGAGAGGATGGAGATGGGGAATGAAGATGAGGAAGGAGAGAGAGAAGAGGGAGATGGGGAATGAAGATGAGGAAGGGGAGAGAGAGGAGGGAGATGGGGTATGAAGATGAGGAAGGAGAGAGGAGGGAGATGGGGATTGAAGATGAGGAAAGAGAGAGAGAAGAGTGAGATGAGGAAGGAGAGAGGAGGGAGATGGGGAATGAAGATGAGGAGGGAGAGAGGAGCGAGCTGGGGAATGAAGATGAGGCAGGAGAGAGGAGGTAGATGGGGAATGAAGATGAGGGAGCGAGGAGGGAGATAGGGAATGAAGTTGAGGAAAGAGAGAGAGAGGAGGGAGATCGGGAATGAAGGTGAGGAAGGAGAGACAGAGGCGGGAGGGGGATGGAGATGAGGAAGGAGAGAGGAGAAGGGAAATGGGGAATGCAGATGAGGAAGTAGAGAGAGGAGGGAGATGGGGAATGAAGATGAGGAAGGAGAGAGAGAGAGGAGGGAGATGGTTAATGAAGATGAGGAAGGAGAGAGGAGGGAGATGGGGAATGAAGATGAGGAAGGAGAGAGAGGAGGGGGATGGGGAATGAAGATGAGGAAGGAGCGAGGAGGGAGATGGGAATGAAGATGAGGAAGGAGCGAGGAGGGAAATGGGGAATGAAGATGATGTAGGAGAGGAGGGAGATGGGGAATGAAGATGATGTAGGAGAGGAGGGAGATGGGGAATGAAGATGAGGAAGGAGGGAGATGGGGAATGAAGATGAGGAAGGAGAGAGTGAGGAGGGAGATGAGGAAGGTGAGAGGAGGGAGATGGGGAATGAAGATGAGGAAGGAGCTAGGAGGGAGATGAGGAAGGAGAGAGAGAGGAGGCAGATGGAGTATGAAGATGAGGAAGGAGGGAGATGGGGAATGAAGATCAGGGAGGAGGGAGATGGGGAATGAAGATGAGGAAGAAGAGATGAGGGAGATGAGGAAGGAGAGAGGAGGGAGATGGGGAATGAAGATGAGGAAAGAGAGAGGAGGGAGATGGGGAATGAAGATGAGGAAGGAGAGAGAGGAGGGAGATGAGGAAGGAGGGAGGAGGGAGATGAGGAATGAAGATGAGAAAGGAGAGAGAGAGGAGGATGTCGAAGGAGAAAGGAGGGAGATGGGGATGAAAATGAGGAAGGAGAAAGGAGGAAGATGTGGAATGAAGATGAGGAAGGAGAGAGAGAGGAGGGAGATGGGGAATGAAGATGAGGAAGGAGAGAGGAAGGAGATGGGGAATGAAGAAGAGGAAGGAGAGAGAGAGGGTGATGGTGAAGGAGAGAGGAGGGAGATGGGGAATAAAGATGAGGAAGGAGGGAGAGAGGAGGGAGATGGGGAATGAAGAGGAAGGAGAGAGAGAGGAGGGAGATGGAGAATGAAGATGAGGAAGGAGGGAGATGGGTAATGAAGATTAGGAAGGAGAGAAGAGGGAGATGGGGAATGAAGATGTGGAAGGAGCGTGGAGGGAGATGGGGAATGTAGATGAGGAAGGTGAGAGAGAGGAGGGAGATGGCGAAGGAGAGAGGAGGGAGATGGGGAATGAAGATGAGGAAGGAGGGAGAGAGGACGGAGATGAGGAATAAAGATGAGGAAGGAGAGAGGAGGGAGATGGGGAATGAAGATGAGGAAGGAGAGAGGAGAGAGATGCGGAATGAAGATGAGGAAGTAGAGAGAGGGGAGGGAGATGGGGAATGAAGATGATGAAGGAGAGAGCATGGAGATGGGGAATGAAGATGAGGATGGAGAGAGAGAGGAGGGAGATGGGGAATGAAGATGAGGAAGGAGAGAGAGAGGATGGAGATGGGGAATGAAGATGAGGAAGGAGAGAGAGAAGAGGGAGTTGGGGAATGAAGATGAGGAAGGGGAGAGAGAGGAGGGAGATGGGGAATGAAGATGAGGAAGGAGAGAGGAGGGAGATGGGGATTGAAGATGAGGAAAGAGAGAGGAGAAGAGTGAGATGAGGAAGGAGAGAGGAGGGAGATGGGGAATGAAGATGAGGAGGGAGAGAGGAGCGAGCTGGGGAATGAAGATGAGGCAGGAGAGAGGAGGTAGATGGGGAATGAAGATGAGGGAGCGAGGAGGGAGATAGGGAATGAAGTTGAGGAAAGAGAGAGAGAGGAGGGAGATCGGGAATGAAGGTGAGGAAGGAGAGAGAGAGGCGGGAGGGGGATGGAGATGAGGAAGGAGAGAGGAGAAGGGAAATGGGGAATGCAGATGAGGAAGTAGAGAGAGGAGGGAGATGGGGAATGAAGATGAGGAAGGAGAGAGAGAGAGGAGGGAGATGGTTAATGAAGATGAGGAAGGAGAGAGGAGGGAGATGGGGAATGAAGGAGAGAGAGGAGGGGGATGGGGAATGAAGATGAGTAATGAGAGAAGAGGGAGATGGGGAATGAAGATGAGGAAGGAGCGAGGAGGGAGATGGGAATGAAGATGAGGAAGGAGCGAGGAGGGAAATGGGGAATGAAGATGATGTAGGAGAGGAGGGAGATGGGGAATGAAGATGATGTAGGAGAGGAGGGAGATGGGGAATGAAGATGAGGAAGGAGGGAGATGGGGAATGAAGATGAGGAAGGAGAGAGTGAGGAGGGAGATGAGGAAGGTGAGAGGAGGGAGATGGGGAATGAAGATGAGGAAGGAGCTAGGAGGGAGATGAGGAAGGAGAGAGAGAGGAGGCAGATGGAATATGAAGATGAGGAAGGAGGGAGATGGGGAATGAAGATCAGGGAGGAGGGAGATGGGGGAATGAAGATGAGGAAGAAGAGATGAGGGAGATGAGGAAGGAGAGAGGAGGGAGATGGGGAATGAAGATGAGGAAAGAGAGAGAGGGAGATGGGGAATGAAGATGAGGAAGGAGAGAGAGGAGGGAGATGAGGAAGGAGGGAGGAGGGAGATGAGGAATGAAGATGAGAAAGGAGAGAGAGAGGAGGATGTCGAAGGAGAAAGGAGGGAGATGGGGATGAAAATGAGGAAGGAGGAAGATGTGGAATGAAGATGAGGAAGGAGAGAGAGAGGAGGGAGATGGGGAATGAAGATTATGAGGAAGGAGAGAGGAAGGAGATGGGGAATGAAGAAGAGGAAGGAGAGAGAGAGGGTGATGGTGAAGGAGAGAGGAGGGAGATGGGGAATAAAGATGAGGAAGGAGGGAGAGAGGAGGGAGATGGGGAATGAAGAGGAAGGTGAGAGAGAGGAGGGAGATGGAGAATGAAGATGAGGAAGGAGGGAGATGGGTAATGAAGATTAGGAAGGAGAGAAGAGGGAGATGGGGAATGAAGATGTGGAAGGAGCGTGGAGGGAGATGGGGAATGTAGATGAGGAAGGTGAGAGAGAGGAGGGAGATGGCGAAGGAGAGAGGAGGGAGATGGGGAATGAAGATGAGGAAGGAGGGAGAGAGGACGGTGATGAGGAAGTAAAGATGAGGAAGGAGAGAGGAGGGAGATGGGGAATGAAGATGAGGAAGGAGAGAGGAGAGAGATGCGGAATGAAGATGAGGAAGTAGAGAGAGGGGAGGGAGATGGGGAATGAAGATGATGAAGGAGAGAGCATGGAGATGGGGAATGAAGATGAGGAAGGAGAGAGAGAGGAGGGAGATGGGGAATGAAGATGAGGAAGGAGTGAGAGAGGATGGAGATGGGGAATGAAGATGAGGAAGGAGAGAGAGAAGAGGGAGATGGGGAATGAAGATGAGGAAGGGGAGAGAGAGGAGGGAGATGGGGAATGAAGATGAGGAAGGAGAGAGGAGGGAGATGGGGATTGAAGATGAGGAAAGAGAGAGAGAAGAGTGAGATGAGGAAGGAGAGAGGAGGGAGATGGGGAATGAAGATGAGGAGGGAGAGAGGAGCGAGCTGGGGAATGAAGATGAGGCAGGAGAGAGGAGGTAGATGGGGAATGAAGATGAGGGAGCGAGGAGGGAGATAGGGAATGAAGTTGAGGAAAGAGAGAGAGGAGGGAGATCGGGAATGAAGGTGAGGAAGGAGAGAGAGAGGCGGGAGGGGGGATGGAGATGAGGAAGGAGAGAGGAGAAGGGAAATGGGGAATGCAGATGAGGAAGTAGAGAGAGGAGGGAGATGGGGAATGAAGATGAGGAAGGAGAGAGAGAGAGGAGGGAGATGGTTAATGAAGATGAGGAAGGAGAGAGGAGGGAGATGGGGAATGAAGATGAGGAAGGAGAGAGAGGAGGGGGATGGGGAATGAAGATGAGTAATGAGAGAAGAGGGAGATGGGGAATGAAGATGAGGAAGGAGCGAGGAGGGAGATGGGAATGAAGATGAGGAAGGAGCGAGGAGGGAAATGGGGAATGAAGATGATGTAGGAGAGGAGGGAGATGGGGAATGAAGATGATGTAGGAGAGGAGGGAGATGGGGGAATGAAGATGAGGAAGGAGGGAGATGGGGAATGAAGATGAGGAAGGAGAGAGTGAGGAGGGAGATGAGGAAGGTGAGAGGAGGGAGATGGGGAATGAAGATGAGGAAGGAGCTAGGAGGGAGATGAGGAAGGAGAGAGAGAGGAGGCAGATGGAGTATGAAGATGAGGAAGGAGGGAGATGGGGAATGAAGATCAGGGAGGAGGGAGATGGGGAATGAAGATGAGGAAGAAGAGATGAGGGAGATGAGGAAGGAGAGAGGAGGGAGATGGGGAATGAAGATGAGGAAAGAGAGAGGAGGGAGATGGGGAATGAAGATGAGGAAGGAGAG